>NC_058386.1:21347500-21647500 GCF_018350175.1 Felis catus
GAAAGGCTCTCATAAAAAAAAAAAATTAATCTTCCCAGGGCTCCTGAGATGGATGGGGACCAAGAGCAAGCTTGACTCAAGTTCCAGCTTCATGTTGCCCAAACTGCCCTGATCTTGGAGATTTTGACTGGAATCCTGTGATAGGACCCAGGAATCTGTGTTTGTAACAAGTACCCAAGTTGCAAACCTGATACTGCCAGTTTGCAAAACATCATTCTTGTGTATCTATTCAAAAGTGAAGTTTATTTTTAAATGTACTTAGATTTCCTGCTTGTCCAGCCAGATTTAGGTTGCAATGACTCACCTACATAAATATGTTTTTTAAGGCTTGGGAACACTGCTCTCAGCATTTGGGAGAACACATTAAAAACAAGAACAAGAACAGCAAGAACAACAACAACAAACCAACTTACTGTATTGAATTGAGAAGCTGAAAGGCAAACACCTGGCCTTTTCTTCCCAATTATTCTGCTTGGACTGGTAGACTTTGGGATGAAATGTATTCACATCAAAAACCCTCCTTCTTGCTCCTTCCTGAACTATGCTTCTTTTTTCCCTTTAATATATAACATTTATTGCCTTTGTCTAATTATGAAAATAATTCGTGCTCAATGCCAAAAATCCCAAAGAAAAAACAAAACAAAAATCTGTAATTTCACCACCCAGAGATAACCTTGCTATCTGTTTTCTAAAGACACGGTGATGTGTGCTTCTTGAGGCTTGTAATTACAATACATCATGACCACTTTGTGAGAAACAGTAATTGTAAGTTAAATCAGGAACGTTAAAGGTAACCTATAGAAACTAAAATTTCACTCCTACTGCATTTTCATATCTAAAGAAATGCTGATCTGTCAAACTGTCCTTCGAATTCTAAGAGAATCCATATTTTTAGAATTTATAATGTCTTCTAAAGTTGTCATGCGTTATATTTTTTTCTGTAAAGAGTTTAGATATCTATCATTCATTCATTCATTATATAATCATTGAACATTTATGATGGAGATCCATCATTTAACAAGACTGATAAAGTCTGTGCCTCCAGCGAGTTTGTTTTCTGGGATACGCGCAAGAAATAATAAATAAGCTATTAACAAACATTTTCAGATTTCTTGGTATTGGGTGACCAAAGAAAGTCACGTCTTCACTCTGACACCAGCGTTGACACCTAAAAGATGAAAAGGAACCCAGTCTTGGGAGAAGGAGAGAGTCTGTTTCCCTCAACAAAATATGTTGCAAAGTGGTTTTGGTTTGATTTGGTTTAGTTAATCTGCTAGGTGAGAACTGATGTAGATTTAATTTGCTTTTCCATCAGTTTGAGAGAAGCTAAATATCTTGTCATATATTTAAGGGCTATTTTTGTATTTTGGGGGGGGGAACCATCTCTTTTGCTCATTTTTTGAGCAAAATAATTTTGCCTGTAGAGTTTATGATCTCTTTTTCCCTCAAAAAAATTTTTTTTAACTTTAAACAACAAAGGTTTATTTCTCAACCGTGGTACTTGACTACTAAGAGTTGGAGTTCTATTCCACATTGTCCTCAATCCAGGATTCACATTAATTGAGAAACCTCCCTGGAATATTACTTGTTTTAAATAATTTTTTTTACTGTGGTAAGAACATTTATGTGAGATATGTACCCTCTTAATGAATTTTCTTTTCTTTAAATTTTTAATGTTTATTTTTTTATTTATATTTGAGAGAGAGAGAGAGAGACAGTGCAAACAGGGGTGGGTCAGAGGGACGGAGACAGATTCTGAAGCAGGCTCCAGGCTCTGAGCTGTCAGCACACAGCCCTGTGTGGGGCTTGAACTCATGAGAGTGAGATCATGACCTGAGCTAAAGTCGGACGCTTAACAGACTGAGCCACCCAGGCACCCCTCTTAATGAATTTTCAAGAATACAATATAGTGTTGTTAACTCTGGGCATGATGTTGTACAGCAGATCTCTAGAACTTAATCATCTTGCATGACTGAAACTTTATACTCACTAAACAGCAACACCATTTCCCCTAACCCCCAGCCCTTGGCAACTACCATTCTGTTCTCTTCTTTTATGAGTTAAGCTTATTTAGATTGCACATAAAAGTGAGATCATACAGTATTTGTCTTTCTTTGCCTGGCTTGTTTGTTTCACTTAGCATGATGTCCTTCAGGCTCACTCATGTTGCAACAAATGGCAGAATTTCCTTCTTTTTAAAGGCTGAATAATATTTCATAGTGTGTAGGAGCTCGTGTATTACATTTTATTTATCTCTTCATCTCTGGACAGACACATAGGTTGTTCTCTATTTTGGGTACTGTAAATACTGCTACAATGAACAAGATAATACAAATATCTCTTTGAGATAATGATTTTATTTTCTTTGGATATATATCCAGAAGCGAGATTGCTGGATCATATGCTAGTTTTGTTTTTAACTTTCTGTGGAATCTACATCCTCTTTTATATAGGGCTTTCCCAATTTACATTCCCATCCATAGTGCACAGGGGTTCCCTTTTCTCCACATCATTGCTGACACTTGTTATCTTTTTAATAATAGCCATTCTAACAGATGTGATGTGGCACACTTTTGTGGTTTTGACTTGTATTTCCTGGATGATTAGTGATGTTAAGTACCTTTTCACATACGTGTTGTCTATTCGTATGTCTTCTTTGGGAAAAGATCTATTTAAGTCCTTTGCTCATTTTTAATTGGAACATTTGAGTTTTTGCTGTTGAGTTACAGCATATATGTTTTGGATATTCACTCTTATCAGATGATCTGGTTTGCAAATGTTTTTTTTTTTTGCCATTCCATAGGGTGCCTTTTCCCTCTAATGATTGCTTAAGTATTTCATCCATTTTGAGTTGATTTTTGTATGTGATGTAAGATAAGGGTCTTTCTGAGAATTATTTTCGTTCAGTCTTAGGGCCTTTGTTGTCCTCTTTTCTCCACTGCATTTTTTCCTGGGTCACCCTAGCTTTCTGTAAATGCTTGAGGAGGGAACTTGGAAGATAGCTCTAATGGAAATTGGTGTTTATTTTCCCACTTAGAGGTAATTTGATGTTTAAAAAATTTTTTTGTGTGTTCTAGTTATGATGATCTCATGGAACTTGTGTGATTTTATAGTTCTTGTTAATCTGTTGTTTTTTAGAGGATATGCAAAAAAATTCTGACTTAGGTTGTTATAGTTACCTTACTGAATTGCCATTTTTTAAAACAGAAACTTCAGCTCACATCCAAAATACTATTGTTCTCATAGAAAAGCTCCTGTCAGTATTCAAAAATGCTTTAACTTTTTCCTACCCTAGTCAGAGCCATAGCTGATAGGAAGACAGAGGAGTAGAAAATAGGGACCTAAGACCAATACAAAAGCTATTACAGTTTCTCAGAAATGCATTAATTTGTCAAAAATGAGTAATAGTAGTAAGTTTTTCCTATAATGGGATTAGCATTTTCTGGCAGGACTTTTAATAATACCAATTTTTTATATACTTTCAAAGAACTTTGATATCAATTGAATTATTTACTTATGATTTAGGAATTAGTTCTTATAGGCCTTCTGGCTATCACTTAGTGCAAAGACAAAGCATGTAATTCAGATAATGTCACTCTGTTCTTACAGGCTTGTTTGTAGCCCTATAAATATTGGCCAGAAATGATTTACCCTGCCTTATTACCACTGTGCCTTTAACGTACTTTTAAATGAGAAAAGTAATTGCTTGACCTATATAATGTCTGGGGGGGAAGTGACTTCATATTACCAGTTATATTTGGGAGTTTGAAAATAATAGGAGGTATTGGCATCCTAGTTCTTTAAAATTATACTTCACTGACCTTGAAAACAGTATTTTTGGTGACATTACTCTGATAATTTTGTTTATCAGAGTATTATTAGATAGACTAATTGCCTTTGTAAAGGATTAGTGTGATAAGATTATATCCTTGATGTGATACAGTTGTATCTTAAAATAAAGTCATAACTATATTTTTTAGTAAAAGGCAAAAAATGTATTCGGTCAGAAGAGCAACTACAGTATCATCAGTGTTAAGTGTGTTTGCATTGTTGTAAAAGAGATCTCCAGAAATTTTTCATCTTTCAAATCTGAAACTCTGTACCTACTAAACTCCCTTTCCCCTCCTCCTAGCCCTTGGTATCCACCATTCTGCTTTATATTTCTATGAATTTGACTACTTTCGATACCTATTATAAGTAGAATCATACAGTATTTGGTTTTCTGTGGCTGGCTTATTTGACTTAGCATGATGTAAGAATTTACAGCATAGAGAAAGGCTTTTATGTTATGTAATCTTATAAACTATGAGGCAGAGTATATGACTATGCTAAATTGATTAATAATGTGAGGGTAGGTCCATAGATTGTACACTAACAGTTTAATTCTGATTAAGATTGGATGGACCAAAAATTAATTACTATTACTGACTTTTGTGTCTATTTCACAAAGTAGAGATACCTAACCATAGTTAATATTGAAGACCAATGAATGGATGAGAGACCTACATTCTAAATTTATCTGGAAGAAGTAGGTAATGGAGTGTTATGAAAGGAAATGAATCATTTTTAAATCAAAGTAATTTAAAATAGTGTGTACACACACACACACACACACACACACACAGCTGTATGATGAGAGATTATTTGCTTCTGGGAATTCTGACATTTTGCAAATATTCTTGATTCAGATTGTTCTGATTTTTTATTTATGCATCAGTCATAGAGTTTTTGGACCCACTATAGTTGTAGAAAAGTTCTTTCTATATAGATCCCTATGGGATTAATTTGAATTTATTAATCCCCTTTCCAGATGTGTTAAAGGAATAGTGATGTCACTTTGGTATTGAGTAATTTGCATATAATAGATATCCTTTTTAAAATTATTTTAATTTAAAAAAAATTTTTTAATGTTTTATTTATTTTTGACAGAGAGAGAGAGACAGAGCATGAACAGGGGAGGAGCAGAGAGAGAGGGAGACACAGAATCCGAAGCAGACTCCAGGCTCTGAGCTGTCAGCACAGAGCCCGACGTGGTGCTCGAACTCACAGACCACGAGATCATGACCTGAGCTGAAGTTGGACGCTCAACCGACTGAGCCACCCAGGTGCCCCAATTATTTTAATTTTTTAATTTTTATTTGAGAGAGAGTGTGTGAGTGAGGGAAAGGAGCAGAGGGAGAGAGAGAGAATCTCAAGCAGACTCCACACTCAGCATAGAGCCCAATGTGGGGCTTGATCCCAGGACCCTGGGATCATGACCTGAACTGAAATCAAGAGTTGGACAGATGCTCAACCAACTGAGCCACCTAGGTACCCCTAATAGATATTCTTATAATGGAAGCCAGACTTAAACTTTGAAGTAGTTACATAACTTGGAGAAATGGAGATGGGAAATATAATCTGTATCTAAGATAAATGGATTTAGTGTTTTTTACAAACCCTGTCTTGAGGAAATTCAACAACTGAGAACTTTTAAAAAATACCTGCTTAGTATCTTCCTTTTGAAAAGCTCCTCTTTCCTTTTATGTTTAAAAAGAAAGGTATGGAGGAGGAGGAGAATAGCAAGTTGGAGAATTATTATTTTTTCTTGGCCAATTAGAAGGGGAAATATGTGATTTCTCAGATAAAGAGGATATTATTTTTTTCAGAAATCTAGGTGTATCCAGTCACTTGTAAGCTAAGTAAAAACTGTCAGTGATTTCATATATATACAGAGTAGCAGGATTGGACCAGCCTTTTCTCTTTTCCTGTGTAATTATTAGTCTCTACTGTTATTTAAATTTGCCATATATTCCCAGTGAATAGTTTTAGATAATCAATTTTATGAATATTGATCATGCATTGAATTAGTAGTTCAGAATAGATAATTTGAGAATTTTAAGATGAAACTGTTTGTGAGAATTATATTAAACAGAAATTAATGGGGACTACTTAAAAAAACATTAAAGTGGCAGCTTAATGTCTTCAAAGAAATAAAAGACAAGATTGATAATCTCAGGAACAAATTAGAATCTCTCGAAAAGAACCAAATGGAAATATAAATGAAAACTACAACAATTGATTTTGATAATTCATTGGATGAATTTCAAGAATTTTAGATACTGAGAAATGAAGAATTAGTTAACTGGAACGTAGGTCAGAAGAAAATATCCAAAAGGAAACATCAAGACACAAAGGAATAGGAAATACATAAAAGAGCATAAAAGACAAAGATTCAATAAAAATTTCTTACATACATTTAATTGCAGGCCCAGGAGGAGAGAAGATACATAATGGTTCAAAAATAGCATTTGAAGTGATATTGGCTGAGAATTATAATAAACTGATGAAAGACATTAATCCATGTACTCAGGAGCACTATAAAACCCAATAAGGATAAATATAAAGAAACATACCCCCCACAATGAGGTGAATCATAGCAGACTCTATAAAGACCCAAACCAGTGGGGAAGTATTGAAAATATTCAGAGAAAAGAGATATATGACCTTCAAAAGCAGCAATAATAATACAACTAACTTGTCAATCAAAAAAGTAAGCCAGAATATAAGGGAATGATATCTTTAAAGTTCAGAAAGAAATTAATGGTTAATCCAGGATCCTATATTAAGTGAAAATATCCTTCAAAAATGTAGATAAAATAAGAACATTTTCAGAAAAGCAAATACCAAGAGAATATGATACCAACAGACCCAGAAGGAAGGTTGAAAATGTAGTAAGAAATTAAGAGTAATGGAAAAGGGAAATATGTGGAAAAATCTCGGTGAATATTAGATGTATAAAACCAAAATAATGTATTCTGAGTGTTAAAACATATGTGGCATTAAAATGTAAAATAGAGCTTAAGTTGATAGTAGAATAAATATTCTATGGTTTTCTCATTGTCCAAAGAGTGGAAAATGCATCAATTTATGTTAAACTTAGTATGTTAAGGAAACATGTTAAAATCTATAGGCTAACTACTAAAGCAGTGTAAAAGAATGAGCAATTACCAAACTAACAGAGGAGTAAAGTAACAGACAAACACAATTTCATTCTATTCAAAGAAAAGCAAGAAAAAAGAAAAAAAAAAGGAATTCAGACATAGTGAGACAATGGGAAAAAAAATAGTGTAATGGTATATTTATACCCCAGTATGTCAACAACTGCTTTAAATTCCAAGGGCCAAACTTTCCAATTAGAGTAAAACATTCTCAGACTGGAACAAAGAACAGAACCCAGATTTCCATTCCTTACAAGAGATAAACTTAAAATATAAAGGTATAGAAAGGCTGAAAGTTAAAGGAAGAAAAAATACACCATGGAAATGCTCATGCCTCTTTTTGCACATGCACACTCAAAAGCTAGTATAACTGTAATAATAACAAAGTAGAATTTAAGGGGAAAAAGTGTTAGTAGGCAATATAAAAAGATACTGCAAAAAGATAAAAGTCCAGTTATCAAGGAAGATAAAAAAAATTCTAAATCTGTGTTCACCTAATAGTGTATGTTCAAAATACATAAAGCCAAAATTGACAGAATAACGCAGAGAACTAGATAAATCCGCAATAATGATGGGAGAGTTTGTTTTAATTTTTTTCTTAAGACTTTGTTTTTAGAGCAGTTTCAGGTTCACAGCAAAACTGAGAGGAAGGTAAAGAGATTTACCATATATTCCCTGTTCCCACGCATGCGTGACTTCCCCCATTACCACCATCCTCCATCAGAATAATATACTTGTTAAAATTGATGAACTACATTGACACATCATAATCACCTAAAGTCTATAGTTGACATTATTGTTAACTCTTGGTGTTGTACATTGTGTGGTTTTGGAAAAATGTATAATAACATGTATCCATTGTTATGGTATTATAGGGAGTATTTTCATGGCCCCCAAATCCTTTGTGCTCTACCCCTAATCCCTGGGAACCACTGATCTTTTTACTGTCTCCATAGTTTTCCCTTTTCCAGAATATCATACAATTTGGATCATACAATATATAACCTTTCACATTGGCTTCTTTCATTTAGTAATATGCATTTAAGTTTCCTCTTTGTCTTTTCATGGCTTGCTAGCTCACTTCATTTTAGCACTAAATAATATTCTGTCATCTGTATGGACCACAGTTTATATCTATCCATTCACCTAATGAAGAACATTTTGGTTGTTTCCAAGTTTTAACAGTTATGAATAAAGCTGTGTGCAGGTTTTTGTGTGGACATAATTTTCATTCCCTTTGGGTAAATACCAAGGAATGTGATTGCTGGATTGTGTGGTAAGAGTATGTATAGTTTTTAAAGAGATTGCTAAACTGTCTTCCATAGCAGCTATATCATTTTGTATTCCCACCAGCAGTAATGAGACTTCCTTTTCCTCCACATCCTCATTTGTATTTGGTGTTGTCAGTATTCTGGATTTTGGCCATTCTAATAGGTGTGTGATGGTATCTCATTGTTTTGATTTGAATTCCCCTGATGACAGATGATGTGGAGTATCTTTTCATATGTTTATTTGCTATCTGTATAGCTTCTTTGGTGAGGAATCTCCTAAGATATTTGGCCTTTATTTTCATTTCATTATTTTCATATTGTTGAGTCTTAAGTGTTCTTTGTAAATTTTGATAACAGTCTTTTATCAGATGTGTCTTTTACAAGTATTTTTTTTCCCTAATCTGTGGCTTCTCAATCTCTTGACATCATCTTTTTTAGAGCAGAAGTTTTATTTTATTTTTATTATTATTATTTTTTTCAATATATGAAATTTATTGTCAAATTGGTTTCCATACAACACCCAGTAGAGCAGAAGTTTTAAATTTTTATCAAGTCTTGGTTATCAGGGATTCCTTATGGATCATGTCTTTGGTATTGTATTTAAAAGGCATCACCAAATTCAAGGTCATCTACATTCTTCCCTGCATTATCTTGTAGGAGTTTTGTGGTTTTGCACTTTACACTTAGGTCTGTGATTCATTTTGAGTTAATTTTTGTGAAGGGTGAGTGGACCATTTCTAGACTTTTTTTTTGCATGTGTATCTCCAGGTGTTCTAGCAACATTTACTGAAGAGACTATCTTTGTTCTATTGTATTGCCTTTGTTGTTTGGTCAAAGATCAGTTGACTATATTTATGGTGATCTGTTTCATTGATCTCTATTCTGTGCCATCTATTTGTTTATTCTTTTGCCAGTTATAACGTTTTGATTACTGCAGCTTTATCGTAAGTCTTGAAGTTGGGCAGTGTTTGTCCTCCAGGTTTGTTCTTTTCAATATTGTGTTGGCTATTCTGAGTCTTTTGCCTATCCATGTAAACTTTAGAATCATTTTGTCAATATCCATAAAATAACTTGCTTGGATTTTGATTAGCATTGCATTGAATTTATGAGTCCTTTTGGGAGGAACTGACATCTTGACAATATTGATTCTTCTTATTCATGGAGCATGGAATATCTCGCCATTTATTTAGTTCTTCTTTAATTTTATTCATCAGAATTTTATACTTTTCCTCATGGATATCTTGTGCATATTTTGTTAGGTTTGTAAGTGTTTGTTTGGGTTCAAATGTTAATAGTGTTGTGTTTTTAATGTCAAATTCCACTTGTCCGTTGTTGGCATAGAGGGAAGAAATTGAGTTTTGTAAATTAACCTTGTATCCTACGACCTTGCTATTATAGTTTATTAGTTCCAGAAGTTTTTTTTTATTCTTTCAAATTTTCTATATAGATGATCATGTTATCTGAAAACAATGACAGTTTTATGTTCTCTTCCCAATCTATATACCTTTTCTTTTCTCTTCTTTTCTTGACTTATTTTATTAGCAAGGGCTTCTAATACAGTGTTGAAAAGGGGTGGTGAGAGCAGACATTGTTGCCTTGTACCTGATCTTAGAAAGCTTTGCGATTCTTACCGTTAAGTATGATGTCAGCTATAGGTTTTTTGTAGATGAACTTTATCAAGTTGAGAAAGTTCCTGTCTATTCCTAGTTTTTTTAAATCATGATTCACTGTTGGATTTTGTCAAACGCTTTTTCTGTAACTATTGATATCATATGATTTTTCTTTTTTAGTAGGTTGATGTGATGGATTGCATTAATTGATGTTCAAAAAATAATTTCTTCCAATAAAACAAATAGGTATGTTAGTATATCTAAGTTTGGCTTAAAGTAGAAAAATACAGTTTTCCCTTTACATTATTTCTAAGGAGAAATCCCAAATATACTGAAATATATCCTAAAACTACTGAGAGACTTAAGCTACTTTTCCCTGGGCATATCCCGCTTACACCCCTGTTAAAAAGCTGATAGGTATTACACAGTTAGGATAATTGTAGCACTTTATCAAATTGGCAGATGCTCAGTAATCATTTTTGTCCCCATTAGGCAACAATAGGTACAAAATAAAAGGATACCTGTTGGTGTCCTTACAGCTGTCTGAATTGGAAGGCACTAGCACTCATCATTCCAGACAGTGGGTGAACCAAAGGAGCACTGACATTTTTCATGAGGAGAGCTGCATATAAACATTTGGCCCATCCTGGAGACTCCTACTGCCCAGACAAGTGATTCTGTTGAGGCAGTTCTTCTCCTGCTGTATTTGTAAGCTCCAGATTATTTATAAAGCTGTGGTACAAAAAACTAAAATTAAAATCAAAGACCCTCCGGTACTCTGCAATTGTGAGACAAAGCATTAGAGGGAAGTGTTTTCAAACTTAGGAATGCATTATTTCAGCTTTAGTACATGTAGATGCACAATATGCTAAGTGGCTTTTTCAGGCAAATAGTTAATTATCCAGTGACCCAGTTATGAACAATCCATTCATGAGGAAATAGTAAGACTCCTTACCTTATTATGAGGGGTGGTTTGTTTTTCAACTTTACACCGATTTATATACCCACATACTGGAGGCAATAAGAAAGGAATTAGTCCATTTAACTTTTATTAGATTTTACTGCATAGAATATAGCGATAAGGAAATAATGTTTAAAAATATGCTGTGTCCTAGATATTAAAATAAATTCATTGTTCAAAAATATCACCCTGGGAGAAGGGACTTATTACATGGATGTTACCATTGCTCAAACATTTTTGAAAACCATTCCTGGAACTTCCTTGAAGCTAGTTTATGTGTCATGCAAGAAACTAATGAATGAATATACTGATATCTCTTATCAAACTCAAGCACAATTTTCTAGTATTTAGAAGCAAAAACAAAGTCGCTGGAAATAATCTTGTATTTTAAGCATAATAAGCCTAAGTTGAAAGCAGTATAATCGTATTAGAAGTCTCTGTTTTGAACTGGTTACTGGATGGGTCTATGCAAATTAGTGAAATATTTAAATTGTTGCCATTAAAAAATGACAGTCGAGAATATTGATGTATTGTGAACACAGGACAAAAACAGTAATCTGATATATGTCTTAATTTATTAAAGAATCAGTTTTTGTCTTGATGAATACATAATTGCCTTGTGTGTTAGTGAATACTCAGAGGCTTTTGGAATTAATTAATTTTAAAAAGTTGAGAATTCACTTAAATTGATACTATAAATTTGCTTCGTAAGACTCTGTCTTTATAATCAGTACCAAGTGATACTTCAGCTTAGCACCTGCCCAAATGATTAAAAATATGGAACGCAGCCTGGATGATACAAATTGTTCTAGTTATATATTCTTGTCCTAGTTTAAACATTATCCCATGTATTTATTTCTTACCATGTATCCACTATGTGTGTTTATGTGTGTGCGCACATAACACATTATTTAGCAGCATTATTTTTTTTTAATTAAAAAACATTTTTAATATGAAATTTATTGTCAAATTGGTTTCCATACAACACCCAGTGCTCATCCCAACAGGTGCCCTCCTCAATGCCCATCACCCACTTTCCCCTCCCTCCCACCCCCCATCAACCCTCAGTTTATTCTCAGTTTTTAAGAGTCTCTTATGGTTTGCCACCTTCCCTCTCTGTAACTTTTTTTTCCCCCTTCTCCTCCCCCATGGTCTTCTGTTAAGTTTCTCAGGATCCACATAAGCGTAAAAACATATGGTATCTGTCTTTCTCTGCCTGACTTATTTCACTTAGCATAACACTTTCAAGTTCCATCCATGTTGGTACAAAAGACCATATTTCATTCTTTCTCATTGCCAAGTAGTATGCCATCGTATATATAAACCACAACTTCTTTATCCAGTCATCAGTTGATGGACATTTAGGCTCTTTCCATAATTTGGCCATTGTTGAAAGAGCTGCTATAAACATTGGGGTACAAGTGCCCCTATGCATCAGCACTCCTGTATCCCTTGGGTAAATTGCTAGCAGTGCTATTGCTGGGTTATAGGGTAGATCTATTTTTAGTTTTTGGAGCAACCTCCACACTGTTTTCCAGAGTGGCTGCACCAGTTTGCATTCCCACCAACAGTGCAAGAGGGTTCCCATTTCTCCACATCTTCTCCAGCATCTATAGTCTCCTGACTTGTTCATTTTAGCCACTCTGATTGGCGTGAGGTGATATCTGAGTGTGGTTTTGATTTGTATTTCCCTGATGAGGAGCGACGTTGAGCATCTATTCATGTGCCTGTTGGCCATCTGGATGTGTTCTTTAGAGAAGTGTCTATTCATGTCTTCTGCCCATCTCTTCACTGGGTTATTTGTTTTTGGGTGTGGAGTTTGGTGAGTTCTTTATAGATTTTGGATACTAGCCCTTTGTCCGATATGTCATTTGCAAATATCTTTTCCCATCCCGTCGGTTGCCTTTTAGTTTTGTTGATTGTTTCCTTTGCAGTGCAGAAGGTTTTTATCTTCATGAGGTCCCAATAGTTCATTTTTGCTTTTAATTCCCTTGCCTTTGGAGATGTGTCAAGTAAGAAATGGCTGCGGCTGAGGTCAGAGAGGTTTTTTCCTGCTTTCTCCTCTAGGGTTTTGATGGTTTCCTGTCTCGCATTCAGGTCTTTCATCCATTTTGAGTTTATTTTTGTGAATGGTGTAAGAAAGTGGTCTAGTTTCATTCTTGTATAGCAGCATTATTTACAATAGCCAAGATATGGAAGTCTCCCAAGTGTCCATCGACGGAATATTGTTCAGCCATAAACAAGAATGAAATCTTGCCATTTGCAATGACGAATTTGCTAGAGAGTATGATGCTAAGTGAAATAAGCCAGAGAAAGACAAATACCATATGATTTCATGCATATGTGGAGCTTAAGAAACAAAACAAGCAAAAGGAAGAAATAAGAGAGAGACAAATCAAGGAATAGACTCTTAATTATAGAGAACAAACTGATGGTGGGTGGGGGATGGGTGAAACAGTTGCTGGGAATTAAGGAGTATCCTTGTGATGAGTACAGGACGATGTATGGAAGTGCTGAATTACTATCCTGTCCACCTGAAACTAATATAACATTGTATTTTAATTAACTGGAATTAAAATAACAACTTAAAAAATAAAAATAAAAACCAGATTTCAAAATCTAGTTCTCTTGCTTCTCTTCCTCACTCGGAAGGTCGGGCATTCCTATCTTCATCCAGAAACAAGTTGGGTCAAATGCCCCCTGTGCTCTGTCATTCAGCACTGTCCCCATCACTTCCTATACCTTCCTGACACACAGGCCTAGGGTCAGTTGTCATTTATCATCTAACACCGGGCCTGAAATCCTTGAATAAGTTCTAAGGATTTTTATTTTACCCTTAAGGTCAATGGGCACGGTTTTAAGCAGGTTTTAAGTAAGGTGGTGTGAGGTCATGGAAATGTGGCTGGCTCATTTGGGGGAGATTATTCAGTTCCCGTAAGGATAAGTGTTTGTTTGCACATGGTTGCTTCTCGCAAGCTAGATATAATGGTTGTTTGCTGTCTGGCAGGTTTGTGATTTTCCCCCCTCACTTTTTGACCAGAAAGGAGTCACATTGTCTCTGATGCTGTTAACCAGCTTGTTTTGTGTATTTGTCTACTGAGTGTGATTTTCTTAGCTCCTGGAGCTATACTACATTGTGGGAAACTGTGATGTTGGACCCCTATGGCTATAACCACCAGAGTTTAGTTCAGGAAGCCCCTTGGATTGCCAGTGAGTATGAAGTGAATGATGATACTGTTCAAATGCCTTCCTCACTGTTCTCCTGCATGGCCAAGCATCCCAGCTTTTTAGACCCAGCCATTAAACATTAAGGTGACAGAAACAAAATTAATATGACAGAATGACAGTGTTGCTTTTGCTAGAACTAAATGATGCAAATGCCTTTAATTAGATTCAATTCCATATGCCTAGAGAGTAAACTCTTCTTCTAAAAAGATAGAATACTAATGTCTTGCACTGATGAAGAGCCTTTCATCTGGCAGTTTTCCCACGTGGTTTATAAACCAATATGACACCGTAAAAGCAAAGCGGAGAGAACTTCAACCACAAATGGAATGTAACGACTGTTTAATGGTGTATAACAAAACAGTCGGGCAGGAACTATAAAAAGCTATTTAAAACATCATTAATATGTGTCCTGAGTAGAAATTGTTATTTTATACATGAAGTTAAATTTTAAGCAGAGTAAGTTTTTGGAGAGTGAGAGCTAGCTGTTTTAAGTTCTGAAGCCAGAACAATAAGTAGTCTCCCAATATGTAAGATATAGTTACACTCGACCTACAAAGGTGATTTGAGCGGGGGAGGGGAAGAAGAAGGAGAGAAGGAAGAACTAAGGTCTACGTACCTCCACATGCCCGCCCTCACAGTGATCTTGCCAGATATGTTATTAGTGGCACCGTAGAGAAAAGTGAGGCTCATAGAAAGTGAGGAATTTACCCAAGATAACCTTTACTGAGTGAAACTCGAATTGAAATTAGATCCGTTTGATTTCAAGCTCCTATTTTTCCCTACTTGCCAGACTACTTTTCACTGCAGCTGTTGACACCTCTTATGCTCTGAAATAGAAGTTCTGTTTTCTATGTAGCAGATCTTTTGTCTCCCTCCTCAAAAATTTAGATTACATGTTCTAGAAGCATATGGAGGAGCTGGTCTTGTGACAGCTCCATATGCTTCCTCAGGCAACACTGGCTCATGCCCCCTAAATAGTGTACATACGGTCTCTGGCTTCTGGTTGCTGCAGGGTAAGTTCCTTGACTTTCCAAGGGCACTTTCCCCAAGTTGCTCGAGGGTTTGGGAACGTGGCTCATTGTCTGGGAGTGGGACTGAGAGTTCCAAAGTCATCCTTGTCATTCTTGAAGAGACTCTAGGGTCCCAATGCAAACATGTTTCCTACCTCCACATCCCAGAGCTACAGAGGTTCTGGACTACTGTCTACTGTGTCTCTACGATGGGCGATATTAAGTTAGCTAGTAACTTCTTGCCTCCTCACACTTTTCCAGGGTGTCTATTCTTAAGTGATTTCCTTTTACTCTTATAAGGCAAATGTATTCTTTCCTTGCAGTCTCCTCTTCTTCTGATTTTGATAGTTGTATTATAATCTGCATTGCTAGAGCATACAATAATTACCTGCTCTCCTTATCCTCATTAAAAGAAGAAAAAATGTAGAAAACTGATATTTTTGCATATCAAATTGCATGCTCCCCTTTTCTGCTACTCATGTTTAAGTAAGAGAAGTTTACCTGTACTTTTACGAGGAAGTTCGTGCGGGTTCGACCAGGATAGCTTTCCAAGCTGCAGAGCTCTTGGGCTCCCTCTTCTCGTGTTACTTTGACATATTAAAAAACATGGTCTTTCAGGACACCCGGGTGGCTCAGTTGGTTACGGTTCATGGGTTCGAGCCCTGTGTCGGGCTTTGTGCTGACAGCTCAGAGCCTGGAGCCTGCTTCAAATTCTGTGTCTCCCCCACCCCCCGCCCCTTCCCTGCTCACGTTCTGTCTCCTTCTCTCTCAAATATGGATAATAAAACATTTAAAAAATTTTAAAAAATAAAAGAAAAAAACATGGTCTCTAAGTGCAGCCATCTGCCCAATTATTTCTGAAAATTGCCTCTATTGGCTTCCCGTCCCCTCATCCCCCAGATCTGGACTATCCGTTTTCCTCCCTCAAAGTTCTTGCCCTGGGATGTCCTCATTGCAGAGCTCTTTCTCAGAAGCTTGTGGGATCAGGCTGCCCAGCAAGTGAGCCCTCCCTGTGGTGCTCTCGGACTCACCTCACATGTGCAAATGTGTGTCTGAGAAGCCCCCTCCTGTTTCTGTCGTTTTTCTCAAATTATTCCACTGAGCCTTCCCTCCTCAGGAGGGACTCCTCCTCTTTGTGGTGATGATTTGTTGGCAATTTCTCGGTTCTCTAGCTCTTAAGACCACGAGAGATCCCTTGGTCTTTTCTCCTTTTGTGCAGAGCTGCTATTCCCACATTACTCTTGCATCCAATTTGTATTCTGGGTTCATGTAGATTGATTTCAATTAATTTTTTTCTATGCTACCTCCTTGATTTTTCTGTTTCCAAGAAGAACATAGGGAGATTGGAAGTCTATGCTGTCTCCCCCGACATCGTGCCGAAGGGCAGCAACCTCTTAACTCGTCTTCCTGCTTCTGCTCAGCCTCCTCACCTTAGTCTATTTGCAACCTAGAATGAGCCTGTAAGTTAGACCATATTTGCTGAAGACTCTTTAGAGGCTTCCCATCTTATTCAGAGAAAAGCCAAGGTCCTCATCAGGATCACCAAAGCCCTCTGGTCTGACCTGGCTCCTCCTTTCCTTTCTCACCTCATCTCCTTCTATTCTCCCTCTTACTCTCTCTGCCTCTTCATTCTTTCACCAGAACTCTGACCTGCTTCAGACCTGGGGACTTTGCATTTGTTGTTCTCTCCGTCCTGAATGAACTTCCCTGAGATACCCGCTTGGTCCACTTGCTTACTACCTTCTGGTCTTTTCTCAAATGTCGCCTTTCCTGAGACCTTCTGTGCCCATCTTATCTAGTATGGTACACTCCATGACATTTGCTAACCCCTTCACCCCTTCTCTTCTCACTTTTTCTCTGAACACTCACTAGCCTACTAAACATTTTATGATTTTTGTTTATTTTCTGTCTGCCAAGGATTAATGTCTTTATTTCCAGCCCTTAGAACAGTACCTGGTGCAGAGTAGGTTCACGTTAAATATTAGTTGAATGCGCTAGTAGGGGTAGGAAAAGAGGCAAATTGTGCTAGGAAAGTTCAAGTTGAAGAGTGGTTGTATCTGGCTAGGCATAGGAGGCAGGGATAAGGCAAGAGCTGACTTTGAACTAGTTCTCAAGGGATGAGTGAGATTTAAACAGGTTTATCTGCTGCTGTGATTTCACAGAGGTCTGCATTTATTTTAGACAGATGTGTGACATGTTAAAGAGGTAGAAATGACAGGGTGGTGAGGCAGATGAAGTTGTTAAAGTGATGCCAGGTTTGAGTGTGAGTGATTTGGAAGGTGATGGCTCTACATGTGTTGAAGGCAGATCTTAAGTTTGGATGGGGCTTTGTACCTTTCAGGGTTCTTGATTGCAAGAAACATAAACCAGGCCTGGCTATGATAAGAAAAAAAGAAATTTTCTGGAGGAATTGGGGCTTACCGAGTTGATAGGAGGTGTCTTAGCGCTGTATGAAAAATACCACAAACTTGTGGCTTAGAAGCAACATTTATTTCTTATACTTCTGGAGGCTGGAAAGTCCAAAATCATGCGTGGCATTTGGCAGATTTGGTGTCTAGTGAGAGCCAGCCTCTTTGCTGATGACCATCTTCTCCCTGTAATTTTACATGGCAGAAGGTCCAGGCTAGCTCTCTGGCGTCTCTTTTGTAAGGGTGCTAATCCCAATCCAATCAACTCCACATATCATCACCTTGGGATTTAGGATTTCAATACCTGAATTTTGAGGGGATACAAACATTCAGACCCTATCAGGAGGTTTGCAGAATCAAGAGCTGGCCAATAGGAGCTACTGCCGAGGTCACGTAGCAGGAGCAACCTACTGTAATACCCCTGAACTGAATATTGCCCCTAGGTATTTCCCAATACATTCGTCCATTTTCCTGCTAGTGGAAATCTGTTTCCAGATTTTTTTTTAATACAAAGTACTGTATGGGTATATATATGTTATGGGTATATATGTGGGTTATATATGTATGAGGGGAATACACACACACACACATATACATACACACACATACATGTTTTCTGGCACAAGCTTCTCCATGGAGCGAAATTGCCAGACTATCAGATATGTTCATACTCAACTCTATGAGATGATACTAAATTGTTTCCAAAACGATTATTCCAGTTTGCACCCCAACAAAATTGTATAAATGTCCATTTGCTCTATATCCTCACCCACACTTCATATTTTTTACAAATTTTATTTAAAAATTTGCAGTATCATAAAGGTTACTCTTGTAAATTACTGTTGTGCTATGACTTTTTTTTTTAATTTTTTTTCAACGTTTATTTATTTTTGGGACAGAGAGAGACAGAGCATGAACGGGGGAGGGGCAGAGAGAGGGAGACACAGAATCGGAAACAGGCTCCAGGCTCCAAGCCATCAGCCCAGAGCCTGACGCGGGGCTCGAACTCACGGACCGCGAGATCGTGACCTGGCTGAAGTCGGACGCTCAACCGACTGCGCCACCCAGGCGCCCCTGTGCTATGACTTTTGACAAATGTGTACAGCCACGTGTCCACCGCCGTAATCAGGATGCAGAACAGTTCCGTCGCCCCAATACATTCCCTCCGCTCCCTCTTTTTAGCCACTCCCCTCTCCATTTCTGGGCTCTGGCATTTGTTGATCTGTTCTCCATCCCTATCATTTTGCCTTTTCCAGAAATGTCATGTAAATGGAATAATACAATATGAAGTTTCATGGGTCTGGTTTCTTTTCCTCAGCAAAGTACATTTGAGAGTCGTCTATGCCGTTGCATATATCAGTACTTCATTTTTGTTGTTGTTGTTGGGTATCATTCCATCTAAACAATGTGTTTAAATAATTCCATTGTTTAGATGGAATGATACCCAACACTTGGTTTGCCCATTTCCCAGTTGAGGATCATTTGGGTTGCTTCTGTGTTGGTAATTATGAATAAAGCTGGCGTTAACAATTGGGTACAGATTTTTGTGTGGACACGCTTCCATTTCTGAGGGAAATACCTAAAAGTGGGATTTCTTGGGTATATGCTCACTATATTTAACTTTATTAGAAACTGTAGAACTGTTTTGCAGAGTAGATTTGTGCGACACGTACGGTAACGAGAGTTCCAGTGGCTCTGCATCCTTGTCCGCACTTAGTGTTGCCATTTTAAAAAGTCATCCTAATAGATGCATGGTGGTACCTCACTGTGTGGTTTGTTGGCATTTCCCTGAAGACAAGTAATGGTGAGCATCTTTTCATGTGCTTATTTGCCGTTCATATTTCTTCTCACGCCAAGAGTTCTTAGATATGAGGCATAAAAGAAAATAATGTAGTAAACTGGACTTTAGAAAAATTAGTCATGTTTAGGTAGACATGAATGCTGTCTAATAGAGTGAAGAAATGTAGATTCTATTATCTGCATCAATTAAACATTTTGGTGGCATCACATATGACCACAAGGAACGTATTCTCCTTTTCCTGGAGGATAGCAAAACATTAGAGCCTGAGGAATGAGAAAAAAAAAAGGTAGGTAGAATTGAGGGATGTAACAGGTTGAAGGACAGGAAAGTGTGACTCGAGAAGGCAGTCTCCGAGCTGGGAATCAGTGAGCTGGAGCCGAGTTTCAAGTGATTCCAATGCCTGTGAAGGGGCCCTGGCTAGGGGTAGAGATGACGATGCTTAAGGCTTAGAAGATCCAGGGCTCCAAGGCCAGAGGGGAAAAAGGTGAATCAGTAGAGGGATGAAGGAACCAAAGACATAGGCAGAGAATGAAATGTGCAGATTATGAAGCACTTGTTGGAACCATTGAGGAAGGGAGTATCTGCCACATGCAGACATGAACCCCAGATAATCTAGTCTATGTACCCTGCTTAACCCATTCTTGTCTTCTCCAGGTGTTCTCTGTTTATAAATAGATTTTCATGGAATCATTAACATATGAAGCATCGTTCCTAAGAATCATTAATACTTTTCTCATTTTGGGTAGTATTCTATAGGGTGTAAATTTAAATCTCTCCTAAGACTGACTGTAGGGAACATAAAAAAATCGGCTTTTGACATCCAGATAGAACACAGTCACTGTGTTGTAGTCAGACACCTGCCATATCACAAAAGCTTTCCTCCCATTCTTACTGCCTTCGGCTGCCTGGTTTCCTCTTTTTTTAAGTTTATTTATTTATTTTGAAAGATAGAGAGAGGGGGAGAGAGAGAGAAGAGAGAGAGAGAGAGAGAGAGAGAGCAGAGGAGGGGCAGAGAAAGAGGGAGAGAGAGAGAATCCCAGACAGCTTCTGTGCTGTTAGTGCAGAGCCCAAAGCTGGGCTTGATCCCACAAACTGTGAGATCATGACCGCCAAAATCAAGAGTCGGGTGCCCAGCCTACTGAGCCACTCTGGTGCCTCAGGTTTCATATTTTTCTTACAAGCCAGATGTCTGTGCATAAAATACTATTTATCACAATAATGTGATAAACTGTGATCCTCAGACATATAAACACCTAAATGAATCAGCCTGAAGATGCATTTAAAGATGTGTATTTTGTAAAATGTTTTTGATAGTTTCTTTTTTTTCACTTTCTGCTTTATCATCCTGAAGTAATATGTCAGAATGCATCCACAAGCTGATTCTGCATTGTATTCATGTGTTATTTTATAAAGTGAAGTTTATGTTGTATGACTGTCTTTGGTAATCATTATTTTTATCGGGGGGAGATGTCATCTCTCACGTGTTTGTCTGTGGTTTGCCTAGGTCTCTGCCAGTTGGTGTGAAGGGGTACAATACATTGCCCTTGGGGGATTACAGCCTAGCTGAAGAGAAAGAAGAAATGCTCATAGCAGCCAAATTTAGTACCATAGGGTTTAGACATTAATTATACACTGTCATATCGTTTCTAATCATTTTGTGGGTGTTGGAGGCAGTTTATGAGCTGAAGAATCACTGAAGTGTTTGTGGAATTTTGGTTGTGGAACTGTGATTTTTTAAATAACTTGGGGAAAGGAAGAAGAACATTGTAGGATGGAAAAACTGAAAAAGAAATACAGGGATGCGTACACGCGCGTCTGTGTAGGTGTGTGTAGGGAACAAGTGAGGAAATAATGACCAAAGGGTTGGAAGAGGATTTGAGAATCTGGATATCGTAAAGAGTTGAAATACAAGTTCAGTGGGAAAGAAGGTGAAGAGAGAGAAGTCTGGATTCAAAGGAAGGATTTTATTGTTCAGGATTTCAGGAAGCAGTGATTTGTGTTGAAGAGGTCCCAGTTCAAGGTTATGTTTCCTTCATGGCTAACTTGCAGATTTACCCCCTTTAGAATGTCTTTCAGATTAAACTTAGCATTTTCTCTTTTTCTGAATGGTGCTTATGTTTGAGTGTACATTGACTTAGCATCCAGTGATTTCATATATGTTTGTTTTATCTTCCCAAATAGATTTAAGTTATATCTTTTTTTCTTTTTTTAGTTTTATTTTTTTTATTTTACATCCACATTAGTTAGCACATTAGTTAGCATATAGTGCATTACATGCACATTAGTTAGCATATAGTGCAACAATGATTTCAGAAGTAGATTCCTTAATGCCTCTTACCCATTGAGCCCATCCCCCTCCCACAACCCCACCAGTAACCCTCTGTTTGTTCTCCATATTTAAGAGAGACTGTATTTCTAATACTCTATACAACAGAGGTTTACTTATTAATTGGGTGAAGTAATATGGATAAAATGAAAACTGTGATGTGGCGATGAGTATGACAACAAAGTAAATGATATTGTTGATGTGAGACCTGTTTCTTCCAGATAAAAATGTTTTTTCTTTGTGACCATGAAGATCACATCTTCCGTTTACATGACTATTAAAATACGACAATATCTACAAGTAGTCATAGGAATCTCAGCCAACAGCTTCCTCCTTCTCTTCTGCATCTTCACACACCTTCTGGATCGCAGGCCTAAGCCCACCAACCTGATCATCTGTCACTTGGCATTTGTCCACATGATGAAACTCTTCACTGTGCTGTTGTCTACAGACCTGTTGGAAACACTAAACTTTCTGAACGATTTCAAATATAAGGCTTTATTTTGCATGAACAGAGTGACACGATGTCTGTCCATGAACATCACCTGCCTCCTGAGCATCCTCCAGGCCTTCGTCATCAGCACCAGCACCTCCTGGTTGGTCAGGTTTAAACATAAATGCACAAAATGCGTCTTCCATCCTTTTATTGTCTTATGGTTTCTTAGTTTGTCTCTCAATAGTAAGTGCATCTTGTATACTGCTGCTTCTTCTAACATGACCCAGATCTATCTACTGCATGTCAGTAAATACTGCTCGGTTTCCCCCACACACTCCATCATCAGGGGACGGCTTCTCATTTTGACACTACCCAGGGATGTTTGCTTTATAGGCGCCACGCTGCTCTCTAGTGCATATATGGTGATTCTCTTGTCCAGGCATCGGAGGCAGTGCCAGCAGCTACACAGCTCCAGCCTCTCCTCGAGGGTCTCCCCAGAGAGAAGGGCCACCCAGACTATCCTGTTGTTGGTGAGTTTCTTTGTAGTCGTGTACTGGGTGGACATCATTATCTCCTCCTCTGCAACTGTGTTATGGAGATATGACCCGGTAATCCTGGATTTCCAGAAGCTTGTATCCAATGTGTATGCCACTGTCAGTGCATTGGTGTTAATTTGTTTGGATAAAAGGATAAAAAATGTGTTTCAAAAATGTGGAAAAATTACGATCAATTTATAAGTACTTATTCGTGAAATATTTATACCCCAAAATGATTATTTTTGCTTTAATTTCATGACAGATAAAATTTTGATAGCCAGATAAAGAATTCACAGGTGTTTTTATAGCTGAACTATTGTTCATTTTATGCTCTTGGGGAAAGAATTAACAAGAAAACAATTGGGAAAAAATAATGTCTAGTTTCATTTTCCATACTGTGACACTTTCTCTTCCTCCTCCTTCCACATTTAGAGAAGATTGTGAAATAGTTGTCTTATCCTGATAATTCAGCATAATCTGACCTTAAAATCAGATAATTATTAAACATCCTTCTATCTACAACCTTAATTTTCATTGTCATATAACCTAATGTATTCATATCAGGGATAGGGAGATTTGGTTCTAGATACCTTAGGAATAGGAATAACTATTTTCTTACAAATCCTATTAACCCAATTGATTCAAGTTGAACCTGGTTCACTCCCCTTTCTTTTCTTTTCTTTTTTTTAGACTTGTTTTTAGATTTTTAAAATCTAATTTCTTGTCACATTGGTTTCCATACAACACCTAGTGCTCATCCCAGCAAGTGCCCTCCTCCCTGCCCATCACCCACTTTCCCCTCTCCCCCACCCCCCATCTACCCTTAGTTTGTTCTCAATCCCTAAGAGTCTCTTATGGATTATATCTTCTAGATTAAATATAAAAGACTCTTGTTGAAATTTGAATCAGAAAACTTGCTTAGAGGTCACCTACTCCAAAACCCTCTGTAGTGGCCATTGACCTCTACCCAGAATGCTGTGCCTCCCACAGCTTCTATGTTCTTTTGCTTCTAAAGACCTCTACGTGTGACTTTCTTCTGAAGGATGGCCAGGACTTGCACTACTGGAGCCCCTTTGCCCAGACACACAGAGCAGGAAGTGCCTGGGACTTTAGTGTTACGGTCCCACTCCTAGTCCCACCCTGCAACAGGGCATCTTGGCCAATGACTGACAGGTGTTGAGTATGACTCAAGTAGGGCAGTGTTGGAGCTTTTATATGTGTGACTGGAGCTCCCCTGGTCAGGGTTAGGCTGGGAGTTTACCTGAGATCACACCCTTGTTTGGATTTTTCCCTTTCTGACACCCCCAACCTTCGTCTTTCTTGGGAGCATTTGTACATGAATCTGCATCTTAAGGTTCTTTGGGAACGCTGGCCTAAGGCATTCTCGTTTTACTATGGGGAAAATGAGGCCTAATGTGGTTAATGTGCCTAGAGTCATGCACAGCCTAATTCTGGACCCAAATCTCTTGAGTCCATGTGTATGCTCTTTTAACTTCTTAGTAGTTCGAGGCATGCAATAGACATATAATAATTTTCTTTGAATTTACAAATAAGTGATGAGTGCTTTGTGTGCAAGGCATTTTACTGGCTACGAAAGGAGGCATGAATTTGAGATGTAATTCTTGCCTTCCAGAAGCTTAAAAAAGAAGGGCAGTTAGATTGCTATTGGAATCCAGAAGAACAAGGGATGGGGGTATCATGCGTGATTCAAGCAGGCAAAGAGAGGGAGACAGATTCAAAAATGGTGTGTGACATCTGGATTGGGGCTGAGAGGGTTAGGTTTATTTTTATTTATTTATTTATTTATTTATTTATTTATTTATTTATTTATTTATTTATTTATTTATTTTCAACATATGAAGTTTATTTTCAAATTGGTTTCCATACAACACCCAGTGCTCATCCCAACAGGTGCCCTCCTCAATACCCATCAGCCACCCTCTCCTCCCTCCCACCACCCCCCCCACCATAAGAGACTCTTAAAAACTGAGAATAAACTGAGGGTTGATGGGTGCTGGAGCTTTTCATATAGAATGTCAGACTGAATTCTTAAAAACCTTTGAAGCCAGGAAGCTAAACCAAGGATTCACCATCAGATTTTACCTGCAAAACCATTCTAATCAAAGCTATTATGATATAGCCAATGTTTTCAATTGTGCAGAATCTTACTGAACTTATGTAACTAACTATACTGTCATGAAATAGATACTCAAGAGTTTCCCAGTGCTGGAAGGATCTGGTTGGAAGAAAAAAACCACAAAGATACACTTTACCAAGTTGTTGTAAGTCATAAATAGCTTCGCAGAAAAAGTTTTCTCAAATCTGGATGTGTCAAGTAAGAAATTGCTACGGCTGAGGTCGGAGAGGTCTTTTCCTGCTTTCTCCTCTAGGGTTTTGATGGTTTCCTGTCTCACATTCAGGTCCTTTATCCATTTTGAGTTTATTTTTGTGAATGGTGTGAGAAAGTGGTCTAGTTTCAATCTTCTGCATGTTGCTGTCCAGTTCTCCCAGCACCATTTGTTAAAGAGACTGTCTTTTTTCCATTGGATGCTCTTTCCTGCTTCGTCAAAGATGAGTTGGCCATACGTTTGTGGGTCTAGTTCTGGGTTTTCTATTCTATTCCATTGGTCTATGTGTCTGTTTTTGTGCCAATACCATGCTGTCTTGATGATGACAGCTTTGTAGTAGAGGCTAAAGTCTGGGATTGTGATGCCTCCTGCTTTGGTCTTCTTCAAAATTACTTTGGCTATTTGGGGCCTTTTGTGGTTCCATATGAGGGTTAGGTTTAAATACAAGTTTATTTCGAAGTTGTTGACATTTTCAAACTTGATATAGTTTACTTCTTTTTGTGTCCTACCATTTTCACCCATCATTGGGAACATTTCCATATTATCATAAAATGGCCTTCAAAATCACATTTTAATGAGTTTCACTAACTTGTATAAGTATATTCAATATATTTACTGAAACTTCTGTTACTGAATATTTAGATTTCCCTAAGTTTCTGATTATGGAATGATACTGCAGCGAAGATCTTTGCACATAAACATTTGCGTACATTTCTGAGAGTATTTGCCAAGGATAAATTACTGGAAATATAATTATTGGGGTAACTTTCTTGTGCATTTTTGAGACATATTGCTCAATTGCTTTTCAGAAAAGATTTACTGTGCCAGCATATCGCTTCTCAGTGGCACATGGCTTGTTGCTTCTCCTGAAGTTCTCTAGTCGTTCATTGATTTATTTGTTAATGTACAAAGTATTTGTTGAGCACCCACTAGGCAGGAGACCACAGACAGTACCAGGTGGCACATCATTGTCATGTAGAATTTCTTAGTTTTCATTTACCATTTTTTCTCTCTTCCATTCACAGTATTCAAATTTTGCTTTGTCTCTGCCTTGCTAGACCCATGGCCCCATGGGTTTCCTTTTTGAATTATTTTCTTAGTTCTAACCAGGAGTTATTTTATTTCATTCTTTGTTGTTCTTTTACTTTTGTTCTTTGCTAGCATTCCATTATTGATCAGGGTCACAGTATCTTCTCATATCTCCCTTCATGCTTTCTGTTCCCAGTGGCTTTTTTCCCTGTTGTTTTATTTGATTTCTATCTTTCATTGCAAACACTTTCCTTAACTGCCTGGCATGCTTTATCTAGTCACATTTAAGAATGGGGCATAAATAATCACTGTAAAAATAATTAGAGGCTTAAACTTATGCCATGCCTTGTTTGTGTTTGCATTTAATTCTCACAACAATTCCATAATATAAATTCTGTGATTATTCCCATTTTATAGATGAGGCATGAGAGGTTAATAACTTACCAGAGGCCTCTCAGCCAATAGCCAGCACAGTTAGGTTTCTGGCCTAGAGAATGGAGATCCATAGTCAATGTCCATAACCACCACACCATAATACCTGCTTACCACTGTTACGCACGAGGGCTCCAGGTCAGGCAGGTACTTCATCTTTTGTCCTGGTTTTATGAGACAGTCCCTCATACAGATCCTGCCTGCCAACCAGGGTTCTGGGATCTGAATGGGAAAGAAGGCTAAGAATCTCTATGTTTAGTACATGAAATTTCCCTTATTCAAATTCCTCTGCTTTCATTTTTTTTTAATGTTTATTTATTTTTGACAGAGAGAGACAGACAGAACATGAGCGGGGGAGGGGTAGAGGCAGAGGGAGACACAGAATCCAGAGCAGGCTCCAGGCCCTGAGCTGTCAGCACAGAGCCTGACGCAGGGCTCGAACTCATGGACAGTGAGACCATGACCTGAGCCGAAGTCGGACGCTCAACCGACTGAGCCACCCAGGTGCCCCATAGTCCGCTGCTTTCATAAGAGGTCTTGCCTTCAACTGGCCTGCTGTCACCCATTCCAGAAGCCTGCTGGTTTACCCTCACAAGAGAACAGGTCTCTGAGTTTCTGAAGAGGTGGGGAAGGGCCCGTGGCCTGACTGTGCAGAGTAAGGAGGACATCTGGGAATGTAACCTACTACTTTGTTTTTTATTGAAGTATAATTAACATACAGTGTGATATTAGTTTCAGGTGTATAATACAATGATTCAACAACTGTATATATTACCAAGTGTCCACCAATGGATGAATGGATAAAGATGTGGGGTGGGTTTATATTAATATATATATATCTTTATTTATTCCTTATCACAACATCCCAATTGAAAAACAGGTGTAATATTGCTGTCCAGTGTCTGTATTCATTCATCAGGTTTTCACTAGGTGCTTCCTGTATGTTTGATGCTGTGCAGGTGCCAGGGATATGATGGTGAAGAAAGCACACAGGGACTCTGCCTGCAAATATAAATATAAATATAAATATAAATATAAATATAAATATAAATATATATTAATATATTATATATAATTATTATATATTATATTATATATAATTAAATACATAATATATTATATATTATAATATATTAAATATATTATATATATAAATATAAATATATATAAATATAAATATATATAAATATAAATAAATAAATAAATAAATAAATATATATATATATATATATATATATATATATATATATATATTAGCCATAAAAAAGAATGAGATCTTGGAGCACCTGGGTGGCTCAGTTGGT
This sequence comes from Felis catus, assembly GCF_018350175.1. Taxonomy (NCBI): domain Eukaryota; kingdom Metazoa; phylum Chordata; class Mammalia; order Carnivora; family Felidae; genus Felis; species Felis catus. The sequence goes on from NC_058386.1 coordinate 21,375,181, forward strand.
TGAGCATCCAACTTTGGCTCGGGTTGTGATCTTGCGGTTTGTGATTTCGAGCCCCATTTCAGGCTTGCTCATGTCCACAGGGAGCCTGGAGCCTGCTGCAGATCTTCTCTCCCTCTCTTTCTGCCCCTCCCCTGCTTATGTTTTTTCAAAAATAAAAATAAAAAACATTTAAAAAAATGACATCTTGAAATTTACAGCAACATGGATTGATCTAGATGGTATGATGCTAAGTGAAATAAATCAGACTAAGAAAGACAAATACCATGTGATTTTCATTCATAGGTGGAATTTAAGAAGCAATTACTTATTTAAAAAAATAGCTTTGAGATACAGTTCACCCATTGACGCTATTAAGTACTTTTTAGTATGTTCACAGAGTTGTATAAATATCACCATGATACTTTTTAGACATTTTTGGAAAACAAAATCCTGTACCTGTTAGGAGTCACTCCCCATTCTCCTCCACCTGCCCAGCCCCTGGCACCCCCTAACCTACTTTCTGTCTCTGTGGATTTGCCAATATATTCTGGACCCTTAATATCAATGGAATCATGTAACATGTGACCTTTGGTGAGTGGTTTTTGTAACTTGTAATAATGTTTTTGAGGTTCACCCATGTTGTAGCCTGTGTCAGCGTTTCATTCCTTTTTATGACCAAATAATATTCCATTGCACAGTTCTATCACATCCTGTTTTTTCATTCATCAGCTGTCAGACATTTGAGTTGTTTAGGCTTTTTGGCTCTTATAAAAATGCTGCTGTCAGCATTTATGCACAAGCTTTTGTGTGGATCTAGGTTTTCACTTCTCTTGGGAGTGGATTGCTTGGTCATACCATGACTGTGTTCAGCTGTTTGAGGAACGGTCCCATCGTTTTTCAAGGTACCTGCAACATTTTACATTGACTGTGCATGAGGGTTCTATCTGCTTCTTTTAAAAAAATTTTTTTAACATTTATTCATTCTTCAAAGGCAGAGAGAGAGCATGAAAGGGGGGGAGGGGCAGAGAGAGAGGGAGACACAGAATCAGAAGCAGGCTCCAGGCTCCGAGCTGTCAGCACAGAGCCACACATGGGGCTCGAAACCACAAACCGTGAGATCATGACATGAGCTGAAGTCGGATGCTTAACCGACTGAGCCACCCACGCGCCCCAAATATAATCCCATTTTATAAGGAGGTCTTTATCACTCTATCTTTTCCTGTTTGCTTTCCTATCTCTTTTTTTCTCTCTCTAATCTACGTACATCCCTACCCATCTCTTTGTCCCATCTCTACAGTCATAGAAGTTTGGCATATTGTTCACTAAGTTTAACAATGTTTATTTTTGTTTGATGTGATTTGGAGTAAGTCTTTGCTTTTTGATACTTTTCTCTATGGCTTATCTTTTTTATTTTTTTAAAAAGAGTTTCTTTTTAAAATTTTTTTAAATTTTATTTTGTTTTAGAGAGACAGAGGGGACGTGAGTAGGGGAGAGGGACGGAGGGAGAGAGAAAGAGAATCCCAAGCAGACTCCATGGTCAGTGTGGAGCCCAATGAGAGGCTCGATCCCATGACCCTGGGATCATGACCTGAGCTGAAATCAAGAGTCGGATGCTCAACAGACTGGGCCATTCGTGTGCCCCGCTATTGCTTATCTTGAAAAAACATAGTAAGCATGGATGAATTTTATAAAAAATGATAAAAATCATTATGTAAAAGAATCTAAAACTTGGTGTCCTGGAAGTTAAGGCAGTAGGTTGCCTCAAAGAGAGCACAAATAACAACATCAAATAGAGTAGAGAAATTGAAGAGGGTGAAGACTGAGAAACAATCATTATTTCTCCAATTGTAGGCTCTGGATCCTTGTTTTCAAATGGCACCTTTCATTTTGGTCTCACAGGGCAGGGCGTGTATACTGCACATACACCATGTCACGCTTAATAAGTAACAGGATAAGTAGTATCTCTAAAGACTCATATTCAGCTATCTCTGAGGTTAAGGAAAACTGCACTTATAAAAATAAAGCTATGATTTGGCCTAATTTCTCAGAATGGCATAAAAAGCACATAAGAAACATTTTCTTTTTTTTTTTATATGAAATTTATTGACAAATTGGTTTCCATACAACACCCAGTGCTCATCCCAAATAGTGCCCTCCTCAATACCCATCACCCACCCTCTCCTCCCTCCCACCCCCCATCAACCCTCAGTTTGTTCTCAGTTCATAAGAAACATTTTCAAGTAAAACCTGTTACGTAATGTGTTTCTTGGTCTGCCAGTATGGCGAATGCCAATGTGAATGCGCATGCCTTGAACATACTGGATCAAGAGATAAATGTTTCTGAGGTGGAGAAATTCAGTGTCACCCCCTCAGGAAACCCTCAGTATCAAGGGCCGGGTAAAACGGAGCTCAACAGAAGAAGGAAACAAACGAGAACGGGCACTCTTGTTAAGCAGCGACTTTACCTCTCAGACTGGGTTTGCGTAGGATCACACCTCACCAGTTTTGAGCCCTGAGCTTAGGAAAGCAAAATAACCTTGTCACCACCTAGCTGAAAGTCACAGGGAAAAATTCATTGCTGTGCATAGAGGCCTGAAATCCAAATCCTAGTATTGCTCACCCTGAGGAAGAGCAGACTCACTCCTCTGCTTACTCCCTTTTTCTTTATATGCTTTTAATTGTGGGCTTTGTCACCACTTCATTCTATTCTAATTCCAATGATTTTCTAGACATCAGTAAATTGTCATCTACAGTAGTGCAGAAAGGATGGTCTAGGATCCACTAGCATCCACTTCGCTTGGGATCTTACAGAAATGACTATCATTAGGGGCGCCTGGGTGCTCAGTCGGTTAAACGTTCCACTTCGGCTCAGGTCATGATCTCACAGCTCGTGAGTTCGAGCCCTGCCTTGGGCTCTGTGATGACTGCTCAGAACCTAGAGCTTGCTTCAGATTCTGTGTCTCCCTCTCTCTCTGCCCGTCCCCTGCTCGCACTTTCTGTCTGTCTCTCTCTCAAAAGTAAATAAACATGAATTTAAAAAAAATTAAAAAAAGGAAATGACTATTGTTCGCCTCACCCCAGACTTACTGAATCAGAATCTCTGGGGTAGGGCCTCCCAATATGCATGTCTATTAGTTCTCTAGGTATGGACTAAAAGTCTACCAGATATTATTTGGGATAACTGGTGAAAATCATTTTCTGAATAGCGGTGGGAGACAATTCTTCATGGGTCTCTTATTTTTGCACATGTTGTGAGTAGAGGCACTGTTTGGCCTTTGTTCTGGACTCTCTTTCCGAGGATGTCTGTACAGCAAACCTCCTTGGAAGATACAGATCACAGCCCTTTGGAGAAGAAGGCAGATTTGCTTACTGTCCAGTAGAATAAAAATATTTTCTCCCATTGGGACAAAGAGCAGGCATGCTGGCTTCCCATTATAAAAGATTCAGGTTCCCTAAGCTTGGGGATCCTCATCTGTGGTGCATACCCACTGCAGGCAAGGATCCACGGGAGCCCTTCTGTGTCACCCCGTGGGTCACGTGGGTAAGAGGAATTGACACAAACTTGAGACTCATGCGGCAGGCTGTACTGTGGGTAATAAAGTCGTTTGTGCTTTGATCCGGGGTTCTCCTGCCTTCTGTCAGCACCTGTGAAACTGGCAGGTTAATTTGTCAGCTTGAGAGTAGGTTACCTCAGACCATTCTCAGACCATAATCTCAGACCATTCTCAGTTCTCAGTAAATGGGTCCTTACTGACCTAATGTGGAACAAGGTATTTTTGGTTTTAGAAATTATTGCTTTAGGTTAGAGTATAGAATTTCTAGGCATTCCCTATGGAAATATAAGATTATCTGGAAAGTATGGTGTTAGCCATTCATTTTATCAGATGAACTAGCAGGTCTTCAGAAAATGAAAGATGGCTTTAAAGAATTGAAAAGTGGACGTATCTTGAATAGAGATACAAGGGAGATGGTCAGGCTCCACGGGATTGCCCCATAGTGGGAAAGGCCCAGAAGATACACTTTCATGCTCTGAAATTTTGCCTGGAGCCTCCTCTGCCAGCTTCCATCTCAGCTGGACACACAATGCACACTGATTTCCTATAATTCCCTTTCTCATTCACAGTGAATCAAGGGCATCTGCTGGCAACGCTGTGGATTCTGTTGTTTGCAAACAGCAAGTAAACATCATCCATTGTCTGGGCTTTTTGGAATGGAAGTTGTTAGAACATGGGCACTAAGAAGGTTTACTACGCAGTGAGACAAGAAGAACGGGAAAAGAGGCTGAGAAAAACCACGAAGAGGACAAAAGGGGAATTTCTGTGATTACTGATTTGTGCTGAAGCCAAATTGACCCAAATCCATTCTTGGGAATCCCTTCGCTTTGATAAGTCCACATATGAAATGACACACAAGCGGTAAAGAAATATTTCTTATAAAGCATAAATCAGATACTTAAGTTAGGAAGCACAGTCCTAGTGACCTGGAATGGAGTTTCTGGGTCATTATACATTTCAATTAACTGAGGACTTTAAATATGGAGACCATAATTTTTGCATCCCAAATTGGGACATACGGTCTGACAAACGCATGTCTATTTATACAATGATAGAAAATGTGAAACTGAGATGGTCCTGGAAAAGCCAGAATGGTCATGATACAGTGAAATCATACACATTTTAACAATGTTACAATTATTAGTTGATGAAATACACTGAATACAGATTATGTGTCTGTTGAATCAATGACCTCAGGGTCATATGAACACCAATGAAAACATTTTTAATATTAGGCTATTTTAATTGATATCTAGTTTGGACAAATGGTACTTAGGTGGATTCAGGTTTGGGTTTGGGTTTTGGTTCTTTGGTTTAACTGTGGTCATACTTCTTTCTGAATGGTTCTCTGAGAAATGATGAAGATTTTCATTCAAAAGCTTTCTATCACGTCTGAGGGCTTAGTTGCGAATTCATTTCTGATTTGAAGTCTTGTTTCGTACGGATTTCCAAAGTGACTGAAATAGTGATAATAGTAATAGCAAAAAGAAAATAGTACCGTCCGTGAAAGCAGAGATGGAGCCATCCTGTCTACATATTCTCTCTTCATCTTGTTAGTACTTCGCATTACAGAGCGTTCAAGTCTACCAATGATACCAACATCTCCCAGGGCCCTCTCATTAGTGAAATGGAGGCACCTTTGCTCACCTACATTGGTTCAAATGGACAGGAGCTTTGTTTGTTCTCTTAGGCCTGAATACCATTTTGTTTTTACATTTAAAAATGAGGTTTTGAAGGTAAGTAACGCCTCTTGTTTGCACATAGGCTAGGTATATGAACATTATAAAATGGCCACTCTCTGTTTCCTTACTTGGTAAGTTTATTTCCCGGTGGTCTTATATTTTTCAAAGCAGTATTTCACTAAATCTTGGTTACTTCCCATGTACCTCATTCAGTAAACTTTTGTTGAACTCTCAGACTCAGTCACATCTGTCATAATATCTCTTAAAATTTTTTTTAATGTTTATTTATTTTTGAGAGAGAGAGAGAGAGAGAGAGCCACCCAGGCACCCCATAATATCTCTTTTAATCTCAAAATGAACTTTCTTAGGTGGGTATTAATAATCTCCTTTACAGATGGGGAGCCCTGGGCTTGCACAATTTGGTGTATGGTTCCAGGTCATGCTTGTCCAAGGTCATAGAGTCAGGAGAATCAAGATAAGAATTAAAATATTTTCACCTGTCTTCTGTTTGTTCCAAAAGATCAGAGGGTCTTCTTATGAACGGAATGAGACTATCCCTCCGTGAGTTGGCCAAGAAAAAACAGGAACACATTAAACAATTCAAGATACTCAATATCTGTTTGTATCAAAAGATTGGCCTAGCAAGTGTTAAGGGGTGAAGTCCATGTGGGCTATGGTAATCAGAGATGGGGTCTGGCTAAGTGCATAGAAAAGAGGAAAAGGGAGGCTTGCTTGACTGAAAGAAAAGCATCGGCAAATAGGTTGAGTTACGGTTGGGCACGTGATTTGTGGACAAATTAAACGTCTTCCAGACATGAATCATTTGAATTATTTCATAAATACATTTTTCAGTACTTAGAGCATTTGCCCTGGATACTTTATGGACTAAGATGGTATGAAATTAAACAAAGCACAGAAGGAGAACCTGGAGATATTTCTGTTAAAGTGCAGAAAACCAGAATGGTGGTTGCTTAGCTTGACAGACAGGTGACCATGTACATATAAAAACATGGGGTTATAGACAAGGCAGGTTAAACAAGGTGTGTTTAATGGCAGGTCTGCACCGTGAAAGTAGGATCTTTGTTTTTAATTTTATCTCATTGAATACAAGCATATTATATATTCCACTTGCAATCATTTGCTCCGCAGTTTATCCATTGACATGCACACACACGCATGTGAGCAGATGTTTTCTAGTACCTTTGGCAGAAGAATTTAGTGCCTTGTACACATCACACCTGCCATGTCATGCTTATTGATTGAACGATTCAGCTTGCTGAAAGGTACCGGGTGAGATATTAATTTTAAAATGAAAGCCTTCACATCTGCTAATGCCTGTCAGTCTCTGGAGTGAATGTGCCATTCGAGCCAACGGAAGTGGGCAAAAGCAGCCTTCATGGGTAGGGCTGACAAGTTATTTTGAGTCTGCTGAATTACCTTTATTGTTGCCCGGTACTTAAAGGCAGACCTCTCCTTCCATTAAACTCCGGCACTCAAAATAGCTCTAGTGGTTTGGAGCTCGTCTTCCTGGGTTTTCAGATAAATGGAATATTTGTGGTAGTTGAGCGATAAATGGTGAGATAATGGTGTTTTACAGGCAGTGAAATGACAAGGTCAGTTTTAATTAAGCTGAGATCAACCTCAGTCTGTATCGCACACTTCTGATTAGGTTATTTCAAATTAACATAAGTTTTTGGAGACTTCGCTGAAGTCAGTGGTGTTAAACACCAGCTGTGCTGGCAGAGAAGCGTGGGATATGAGAAGGAGATAGCATTCACATTGAAATTAGCACTTGGCACAATATAATTCTCTGATTGCAAACTATGTGGAGTTGCCTGTGCTAATTGGTTGATTTTATTTGAAGCAGATGTTGTTAGCTTTCCCACTAATGATCTGGAGAGAAATTCTTTTGAAAGACATGCCATGTTAGGATCTCTGCAGTATAATAAGCTAATTACAACTTTAAGTACTTGCAGTAATTAGCACAATGTGTATAAAGTGTTCCTGATCTTTTCACCCTGCCGCATTATTGTCAGGGCAGCTTGAAAAACAAAAAGGAACGCTAGATGGATTGAGTCTCTCTGGTCTAGCCTCTTCGTTTCCCAGACTTCTGCGCTAAAGAGATAATGAACTCAACTTAAATCCTTCTCTTTCAGGCACGTCAAAAAGGTTGAGTGCCAATCCCCATCCTACAACACCCAAAAAACGTAGAGTGAAATTTGCCAAACTAAAATGTTACTTCGCACACAAATGCCTCCAGGGCCCGTGAGGTCTTCATCACATTAGCAAACCGAAGTATTGGGGGACACCATTGGCATATTTATCAAGTGTTCATTGTTTTTGTTGTTTGCCAATTCGGTCCAAGGATCAAACCTGTATTTTACTTGAGAACATTGCCCTATTATAGTTCCAAGCCAAAACGCTAACCTCCCTGTGTAGAACATTTTACATGGTTGATATTTCTGTAAGCCTAAAATCTAGTCTTTCTATATTTTTCCAAACCAAGTCGTTACATATTTAGCTTATAGTAATTATGGGAGTGAAGACATAATAGTAGATGTGGGGAATGGGAGCCAAAGGGAAAAAAACGAATTGGGAGGAAAAGACACTGCTCTTAATAGGAGTGAACCTGACTTTTGAGGCCGGCGACTAAAATTCTGGTATCTCTGTGAAGGCACGAAGTTGACCACCAGGAAATAACTTAGAGTAAGATGTTACTATTTCAGTGGTTCTTTGTGGTCTTTTTAAGAGAGTTTCAGAGTTTAGGTTTTTAAGATGACTTCATAAAGTTAAAAATGCAGCCATTCAAAATGGAGCCTTCTCCTGGAACATGTCAATGTATCGAAGCTTTTATGTTTTCTTACGGCTTTCTCTGATTTCAGGATACTTCTGGGAGCGGCAGAGACTGAACAAGTTCTCCTTGTAAAGTACCTCTGAACAAGTTGGATAGCTCCCATGGCTCTAGTTTCTGGAGAGTAGGCAACTTGATACCATATTCTGAACTCGGCTGCAGAAATAAGGCAGAAAATTCCCTTATTCGCACCTCTAGTGCTGTTGTCTCACTGGTTCTGGGTTTGAAAACTGAGATTTCTGTGGTTGCTAGATTTTTGTCAACCTCCAATGATGTAGAGTTTCACAAGATAAATAGCCAGGCTCCTGATAAATTCAACAGGTTATATCCTAAAGAAAAGAGTCAAAGAAAAATAGTGCAGTTATTTGAGAAAGGCAGAGAGAGAGAGAGAGAGCACTGCCAGAGATTTGCCCTCTCAAACTATGAAAAGAAAGGAAGGTTGTAGATTTTAAAGGATTCTAATACTTTAAACATTCTCCATGAATAAAAATAAATGTTTTAGGGGGATGAAAATTTATTGCTATAAGTAATAAAAAATTTTTAACAGAAAAGACCCTGTTTATTCCTAAATTTCTGGAACCTCAGGTGCTTAGTGGAACTCGCTGAGGGGAATAATTATGCTCAAGCCCAACATTCAAGGACAGAGTTTAGACCTAGGGCCCAGATTTTATCCCTGGCACAGTGTCTGGCATGTCTTAGGCACATAATCAATGGCAAAGGGGTGAATGATTTTGGTGCAAAGTTAGTGACTCATTCTTTGTCCCTGCCATGAGGTTTGGTGAGTTTCTACCCTCCGGGAAGTATTGTCATGAATTAGAACTACTCGAAATGCCGTTCATATATAGTTATTTGGCTAAGTGCTGTGAAGATACTCATGAGTGCTTTAGTACAAAAGGTTAAAAGCACACACTGGGTGTTGGTTTTGACCTCGAGCATCCTTATTGATAGAACTTAAAAGTCATTTATGGCTCTGGAAGAGATTAACTTACTTAGTAATGGAGACTCTACCAGAGTAACAAAAACTTATTTGACAATAAACTGATGGATTTACATTATTTGGTCAGTAAGGACCCTTTATTATTATCTTGTTTTTGTTTACTTAAACCCAAAGCTTCTATTACTCCTAATATAATACCATGGTCGTAGACATACACACTAGGTTCCTAACAAAAATTTTTTTGCCCTCACTATAGTCTGTCTTTTTATGCTTGAGAAAAGGTGAAGTTGTCAAACTCTAGCTAGAAGTTTGCAATATAATAGTGTATATACATATGATATTGTATATTTATTACATATCATCTCAGCTATAGATGTATATATAACATTGCATATATAATGTTGCATATTACGCTATAAACTATCTATCGTATAGGTTTTAAAAATCTGTCACCTTTCAAGAGAGGTCACCATTGGAAAAACCATAACCAGACCAGATGATCAACATTATAACGGTATTGTGTTCTGGTAACACTTATGTGGAAAGAGTTAACAGCTAATCCATTACTTTTTTTCATACACTTTTTCACCAAAAGAGAATAGTCTGATACACAGAAGGGCAAAGTGATTTTTTTAAACCTTTCAGCTTTCTAGGACTGAAGAGTTTTCCTAAAGAGAAGGTCCCCAGCTCTCAGGGGAGTCAGCAGATTGAGACATGACCTTTTGTAATACATCTGCTCACTGCTGGCCCTCCGCCTTCCAACACGGCACTCCACTGTCCTGTCAGGGTCTAATGAAGCATGCAGCTCCATGAGACTGATTCCCGAGATGCCAGCAGGAGTGGTCATTTCTTTTACTTCCAAATGTGCAAAGTGGGGACCAGAAACCCTATTTGCTTGTTGGGAAATAATTAAAAACTAACTCCAGATTTTAACATCAAAGAACTGAGGTTGTTTGATCTTCAGAGGATACAGCAATTATATATGAAAATCTCTTTCATATAAGATTTAAAAAAAAAAGTCACTTGCATGCCTTCATCTTCGTCTCCTGTAGATTGCCAGGATAGGACTAAATAATATCATTTGAAGAACAGATTTTCCCCCCATTCCCCAATACATTTTTCTTTTTTTCCATAAAAAAAACTTGAAAAACAAACTCCCTGAGGCACCAGAAGCAGGAGTAAGTGGGGTGGTTTGGCTGCAGACCAGAGCAGCACAATGGGTTTCTGCTTCCTTTCTGTTCATCGCTTCCCCCCTTCCCACCAAAGCACACACAAAGCTCTGCGTGACTTTCTGGTTTCAGGCTCCAGTTTTGCAATTTTTTCCGCCGTGTGCTGGGAAGAAATTGAAATGCAAAATTATATCCCCCGAAACAATCATATTGTTTTGGGAGCCTAGGAAGGAGAGGTACAGGGATGAGTTTTTCTTTTTTTTCCCTTGAAAGAAGAGGGGGGCTGCTATGAGCCACAATACCCATCCCTTGCTGCTCCATGAACCTCTCTGGGTTTTTTTTATAACTCTTATTTAATTTTGCAAAAAAAAAAAAAGAGTCGCTTAACCACTGAGAAAATTGTGCAGAGGAAAGAAAATTTCTTCCTGATGAGGGATTATGCTCAGCCGAGATGCAATAATATACTGTGTCGCTTGTTTCTATCTGCTATTTTCTCTCCTCTGGGCATACCCCATTTCACATATACATCCCGTAAGTCACTGGATTGAGAGTTTGGCGGACCCACAAGTGCAGAAGGGGTAATTTCAGCTCTAGTCATAGCAGGTAATGTATTTGGCAAAGAAGGTCTCAGTATTGCTTCAAGGAAGTTGAAAATGACTAATGCAGTGACTAACAGTAGCATCCAAAACAAAAATATAGTTCTGCACTACAGTAAGAATGAGTGACCTTCTTGGCTTGGAAGAGGGAGGCGAGAGGGCGGAGGAATCTTTGAGAGGAAGATTTCAGAACAAATAGACCTATAATGTTGGTATTTAAGTGCAATTTACTCATTCGCTTCAGCAGATAAAGTCTTAATATGCCTGTCATCTGTGGGCAGAGCCTGAAGAATTATAAGCATTAATTTGTTTTAAATAATTTGAAAAAGAACAGTTTTATTAAACACTATAGTCATCTAAGTAAAAATTTAAAATAAATCTCTTTATCTTTCATAAAATAATCTCTGCCTACAGGTCTTTTTTTAATGGTTAGATTTTAAAATGATAAATAATGTGTGCTTAAAAAAATCTTGCTGCATTGGTTGCCTCAGCATCAACTATACTTCCCCCAAGTGCTGAAGCCAGGGAAACTGTGGTTTAAGTCTGCGTCTGCTCCCTGCTTAGCCAGCCCCAGCAAGGTGCCTGCCCTATGGCACGGGTTTGAGGACACACGAGGGATGAGCTAGGTGAGTATGTGATATAAACCCGTGGTGGACTTACATCTTTCTGTGCTTCTGTCTAGTGTCAGGCCTTTGATGAGATGAAATAGACTTCCTGTTTTTTGGATTCATCCCTTTGTTGCTTTGTTTGCCTGGAAACTTACTTCAGTGAAATGGTGTCATCTCTAGTATGAAGAGACTGGACACTTTGGGACTACTCATTCAGCACAGGGATTTTTATTGGAGATTCAAGGGTGAGGATCCCCAGTAATGGATGAAACATTGTGTATATCATGAACATTTTGTGGTAATGAGGTCCATAACTTTTACTCCAAGATTTATGAGTTAAGAAGTAGAGTATTTGATTCTGATCATTACTCTGAGACAAAGGTAAATTATCAATAGTTACTTTATACCTGACTTCACTGAGGCTTATGGAGGTTGAGTCACAAGTTTGAAGCGGGGATATCTAATCCAGTAATCTTTCCCTATGCAATTAAGGCCATTACTTTCCTTGGCTTTCAAACAAGTTGGTTTTAATCTATGCAAATACTCCCCCCTCTAGGAAGTATAGGTTAATCTCCTAGTCTACCCAAGTTTGGGCTAGATATAGCGTCTTGGTTCTAAATAATAGATTAGAGAAAGGAAAAAAAAATAGTACATTTACAGTACAGAAACCTGGCTAATACTACATTAACCAAGTGAGGAAAGTTAATATCTTCGTTGACATCATAGGGATTGACATCATAGGGATATCATGTCCCTCTCTAATACGATGTAACTTGAGAAGGGCACATCATCTCGATGATGTTCTTCCTTAAAACCCTTAACCCAGTCTAATCATGAGAGAAACACCAGAAAAATCCAGGGATTTTTTATGGGATACCAGGTCACGACTCCTCAAGACTGTCAAAGTCATAAGGAATAAGGAAAAACTGAGAAAACTGTCACAGACCAGAAGAGACTGGGGAGTCATGAAAAATAAATGCAATGTGGTATCGTGGACTGGATCCTGGAACAGAAAGAGAACATTAATGGCAATGTACCAATGTTTGTTTCTTAGTTTTGACAAATACGTGATAGAGATGTAAGATGTTAGCAAAGGGCTACATTGGTTGAGAGGATATAATAGAACTCTCTATTACCTGTATTATCTAAAATTATTCCAAGATAAAAAGTTAATTTTTAAAAGTTGGTTGAACCTAAAAAGACGAACACAGGCTCCACTCATATTTTGTTCCTAGCTTGACCAGAGTAAATGTCCCCTTCTGTAGAAACCCTTCCGTATGACATTACATACTAATCCACTAACAGAATCAATGGTACTCTCCTTGGGGTTATGAGAGTCATTATTGCCTAGTTGTTATGAGTTTGGACTCCTGGGTCTGGACTGCTGGGGTCTGAAGCCAGGTTCTACTTCTTACCAGTTGTGTGACTTTCAGCACGTTACTTGATGTTTCCGTGGATTAACTATTACCTCATAGGGCTGTTGTGTGTGTGTAATTTGAAGTCACACACTAAAAGTTCTTAGAATAGTGCTGGTACATAGTAAGTACTCAATAAGTAGAGGTGGTGATGATGATGACGACATCCCCAAAGCATTGTTTTCATGGCACTGTCATATGACATCCACTTGCTTACCCCTACTTCTTTTAGATGGTGAGATCCTTGAGGACAGAAACCATGTTTTATTTATCTTTATATCCCCATGCCTGATAAATAGTAAGTACTTGATAATTATTGATCAAACGTATGCTTGGTTAGTTGGAACCTGAGTTGCCTCATCTAGGACTTGGACATGACCTTTTGTCACTGCTGCCAGATTCCAGGATCAGGTGGGACACAATTACCAATGAATCATCACTCTTTAGGGTTCTATTAGGTTCAGTGAGGAATGCGAAGACATATATCTGAGGTCTCTATCCCGTAGAAACTCACTATCATATGTACTCCAATAAATATATCTTAATTTATTTGAAAATGACATAACTCTAGGTTAAACAGTGCTAAGTAAGGACAAATGCTTGAGTTCTAAGAAGTTAGAGATAATAGGAAAACATGATAAATTAAGAGAATACAGGGTAATCCATTTACGTAGAACACTGAACAAACGTAACTCTCTGCAGAGTATGAGAGAAAATGAGTTAAATTTGAAAGAAGCCAACCAAAGTTTGTAAAACGTTCTTAGACATTCTGGAAGTATGGAGGTCCTGTTTTATATTTATTGTGGTCTTATTTCATTATTGAGAGAGAATTTAAATAATTTAAGACTTTTACTTACATGTAGAGGGACTTCTTTCTTTATGATAATGTGTTCAGAAATGAGTTATACCGATATTAATAACAACATGTGGAACTGAGCTTGGTTCTCTTTAAAAATTTTTTTTGGTAGAACAGGCTTTTTAAATGTTTATTTATTTTGAGAGAGAGAAAAAGAGAGAGGTGGGGGTGAGGGGCAGAGAGAGGGAGGGAGACAGAGAATCTCAAGTAGGCTCTGCACTGTCCGCTTAGAGCCTGATTCGGGGCTCAAACTCATCAACTGTGAGATTATGACCTGAGCTGAAACCAAGAGTCGGATGCTTAACCTACTGAGCCACCTAGGCACCTCGATTGAGCTTGGTTCTGAAATAAATGTAACACTGTCACTGTAAAATGTACTGGAATGGTTGGAGCCAAACAAAAACAAACAAACAAACAAACAAAACCAAAAAACCAAAAGGAAGGGAGGGGAAGCATGGATTTCTTTGAGACTTGTGTTCTCTTTTGACAATGCCAAGTTATAACCTTTGAGTTGCCCCTTAACCAGCATCCCTAGGGAAAAATTTTTAATCAGCTTATATTCATCAACTTTAACAAATTTTTTTGCAAATGTTTCTCTCAGTAACCATAGGGTACATTGGGAGTAGGCAGGATGCTCAAAATGCCCGAAGCTACCTGGCCAGAGGATACTACCGTATGTTTGAAAACTTAACCTTGCCCTGTTTCGTTATTCCAGGACAGCCAAGAGACAAGTTCACATCCCAGCCATATATTTGCAAGTCCAGATCCTACCCACATAATTCAGGCACCTGAATTATAGTCTTATATCTTGTAGTCTTTGAATAAAAGGGATGTAAAAGTAGCTCTTGTAAGCACCATTACTATTCTATCCAAGGCTGTGCATTACCACATGGTCTGGAAGAGATCATCTTAATTTGGGGGACACAGCTACTTGGCAGTAGATGATATGGCTAATTCTTGAACCCTGCTTTTCAGATTGAATTGCCTAGGGTTGGAACTGACTAGATTTGGCTCATGGAATTCCAGATGCTCTGGTAATTATAGTGCAAGACTAAATTTTCTGTTCTCATTTGTCTTTTTAAAATACTTTCATTCCTCATTTGGTCTCTTTCACCTAGTATTTAGGGGTTATAACTTCTATGAGCAAAATTTAGTTTTAAATGGAAGAAAATGTAGCTCCTGCTGCGATGGTACTAGTTAATCATAAGTTCATAAAAAAGCTAACATACTGGGTCAGAGAGCCAGCATTAAAATTTGATGCGTTTGGGGAAAATAAATTAAAAAGGTCTGGTAGAAAGCTTGCACTCTAGAGCTTTTTATCTGCCGTCTGTCATCTGAGGCATAAACCTGTGCCCTCATGTGCATCCAATTGCAATGTATCTCTTCTATCTAAAGCCAGATAATTACAAGGTTCCATAGTCCCTTGGCAGATTGAATAAAGGGTTACTTTAATTTCTTAGACTCTAGATGTATTTTGTGTTCTGTAAAGCTACTGTACACAGTTCTGTAGTAAGGCCGATTGTAAGCATTGTTTAAATTAATATTTCTGTTTAGCTCATAATAACCCAAGGCTGGCTCAAGAGCACATCGTGTGTGGTTACCTTTAGGATGTAAGATGACTTTGTTGATTTTGCTCATTATCATCTTCATTAAGAAGTATCACATACAAATTGAGTAGGTAGACACTCATTAGATGTTTGTGGCCCAGCATAAGGGACATGTTGTCATCTAAACAACCATTCAGTGAGAAGACCCATAACTCATTGCCATTATCAGCACAAGAGAAGTATGTTGTAGAGCAGTGATAAATGTAGTGGCAAGGAGAGAAAATTGCTTCTTTAGCTCAGGGACATTTTCTATCACTGTTCTGATTAATCAGGGAGTCATTAGGAAAAGGTTTGAGTTTCAAAAGGGAAGAAGATGGCTTTGTGACCAAGTTTTTAAAAATCAGGGATAGGAAGGTAGGCGTTGTTTAGCAAGCTTCTGTGGTGAAAGCTTGGAGCATGAGGGCCAGGCTGTTTTGCAAGAACTGTGAGGGTTAACTTGGAGGTAAAACAATACTTTTGTAAGATATGACAAAGAACAATACCTCAGCTGCTGTTTGCCCTTTTACGTGTAATTCAAGACCAGTTTTTAAAAACTGAGTAATGTATAGAATTGTTGAATCATTATGTTGTACAACTGAAACCAACAGAACACTGTTAATTATACTTCAATTAAAAAAAGAAATTATAGTAATTTCTTTATTTAAATAATTAAATAATTTAAAATAACATTATGGAGAGCACTAAATATACTCAACTGGCATATGAAAGAATAAAGTAGAGTTGCAGAGCACTCTGTGGACGTTCAATAAATACTACTTTATGGTGGTAAATGCAATCAGAATAATTTAAGGGCTGGTAAGTACAAGGGATGACAAAAGATTAATGTAATTCCCATTGTTTCTCTTTCAGAAGGGAAGAGTGTGGGATGACAGGCCGCTAGCTTCAAGTCTAGAGATCAGTCAGGCGAGCATTGGCAAAGGGTACATTTTTAGCTTTGCTGAAGAAGGAACAAGGTGAAATGTTCTTACCACGTAAGCTAGACTATTTAAACGGTTATTTTTTAAGGATTTGGCAACCAAATATACCTATTTTAACTGTTCTTTTTTGATGCGTTTTGAAAAATATCTACACACGTATATCCACTACCAAAATCAAGATACGGAACATTTCCATGGCCCCAAAATGTTGCGCTTTTTCCTAGTCAGTCCCCTATTTATCACTGTCCCCAGGCAACTACTTACCAACTTTCTGTCACTATAGATTAGATTTGCTTGTTTTTATTGTTTACTTGTGTGTGAGAGAGAGAAGAGCATGTGGATAAGCAGGGGAGGGGCGGAGAGAGAGAGGGAGAGAGAGAATCCCAATCAGGCTCCATGCTATCAGCACAGAGCCTGATATGGGGCTTGATCGCATGAACTGCGAGATCATGACCTGAGGCCAAATCAAGAGTCAGATGCTGAAGTGAATGAGCCAACCAGGCACTCCTAGATTTGCCTTATTAAAGAGTTTCAGGGGGAGGAGAGTTAAGACGGTAGAGTGGTATGGGGACCAGAGCATGTCTCATCCCTGAAACACAGCTAGGTCAGCATCAAACCATTTTGAACACCTAGAAAATTGATCTAAGGATTAGTGCAAGAATCTGCATAATTTGAGCCAGAGAACTTGACAGGTACATGGTGTAGAGAGGTGAATTGGGGGAGAGAAAAGTTGCGGAGCCCTGGTGGGTAGGGAGCTGTTTTTGCAGAGAAAGGACAGAGAGAGGAAGAGAAAGGGGGAGAGTGCAGCATATCAGGATTTTGCAAGAAAAGCACTCCTCACAAAAGTAGCTGAAGAGTGAAAACACTTGCAGGAGACTGGACAAAACATCTGTTCCCCAAAACCGTTGGTGGAGAGAAAGAAGAGGGTTTCAGTACCACCAGGACTCTATGAACAGTGGAGCACAGAGTCTGAAGATTCAGAGCTCAGTGCCTGTCAGTGCTCTGGTGAGGAAGTAGGGAGCAGGCACTGTGGTCTGAAGAGTCCATGTGCCACACAGGGAGAAGCAGTTCCCCTGCTTGGAGAGCATTTGGTAGAGGCCATATGGGCTCCCTGCAGGCAAAAGTCCCAGTGGACCCCAGAGAGCTGCCATGTTTACTGATACAGGAACAAAGACACTAGAGTGCAGCAAAACCTGGTGCTGGTGTTGTGATTTACCATAAACTCTGAGCCTCTGCCACTGCACAATCATGTGAACATTTTCTGGGACAAACTGGCACCTGGCCATTGCTTGGTGAGACCCTCC
This sequence comes from Felis catus, assembly GCF_018350175.1. Classification (NCBI taxonomy): domain Eukaryota; kingdom Metazoa; phylum Chordata; class Mammalia; order Carnivora; family Felidae; genus Felis; species Felis catus. The sequence goes on from NC_058386.1 coordinate 21,392,656, forward strand.
CCCAGAGAATCAGCATGGGTCCAGGCCACAGGGGGTTTTGAAACACAGTTCCATCTGAGTGAGATAAAACTCTGGAGGGAGGTGCCACATGGCAGGTAGCTTGGACACAGACAGGGTAAAGGCGGAGAGTGGATGGAAGCCTGAGACAAAGGAGAGGTGCTTGATTGCGTGTCTGCATGGGCACAAAATTCCCGTGCCAGAGACTAGAGAGATGGGTGAAGCCAATTTCACTTCTAGTGCCCGCCTGCACCCTCCAGGCACATCCCCCAGAAGACCAGCACAAATCTCTTTTACCTGCTTAGTCGATGGATCTTAGTCTATGTCCTGCAAAGTTTCAGTTCTAGGGGAAAATGAATGTAACTTCATTCGGGTTTCATTCTGTTTTTTGTTTCTCCATTCATTTTCTTTGCTTCTGTTTTTGTTTATGTTGTTTTCTTTTTGCTTTCTTTTTTTCTCTTCCTTGGATACAGAAAAAGCATTTTTTTAAACTTAAATTTTTTTTAAATTTTATTTTATTCTATTTTATTATTTAAAATTTTTTTTTAATTTTCAAAAATTTTTCACTTTTTTTCCCTTTCTCTTTTTTCTCCTTTCTGTCAAGCTTCTCTCAACAAACAGATTGAAACACACCTAGGATCTAGCTTCCTTTATTTGACTGTTTTGTTTTTAAGTTTTTAATTTTAGTTTTCTATTTTATTAATTTTTTGTTATTCCTCCAAAATGACAAGACGGAGGAATTCAGCCCAAAAGAGAGAAGAGGAAGAAATGACAGCTGGGGATTTAATCAATGCAGATATAAATAAGATATCTGAACTAGAATTTAAAACCACCATTATAAGAATATTAGCGGAGATTGAAAAAAAGCATAGAAGACACCACAGAATTCCTTTCTGCAGAGATAAAAGAACTAAACTCTAGTCAGGCTGAAATTAAAAATTGCTATAACCAAGATATAGTCTTGAATGGGTGTTGGGATGGCAAGGATGGATGGTGCAGAGCGGTGAATCAATGATATAGAACATAAAATTAGGGAAAATAATGAAGCAGAAAAAGAGAGGGGAAACACAGGCAAAAGATCACGATACAAGACTTAGAGAACTCAGCAACTTATTAAAGAGAAATCACATTTGTATCATAGGAGTCCCAGAAGAAGAGAAGGAAAAGGGGCAGAAGGTTTATGTGAGCAAATTATAGCTGAACGTGTTCCTAATCTGGGGAAGGACATAGACATCAAAATTCATGAAGCACAGAGAACTCCCATTAGATTCAACAAAAACCAACCCTTATCAAGGCATATCATAGTCAAATTCACAAAATACACAGATAAGGAAAGAATTATGAAAGCAACCAAGGAGAAAAACTCCTTGACTTACAAGGGAAGACAGATTAGGTTTGCAGCAGATCTGTCCACAGAGCCTTGGCAGGCCAGAAAGGAGTGGCAGGATATATTCAACGTGCTGAATTGGAAAAATATGCAGCCAACAATTCTTCATCCAGCAAGGCTGTCATCCAGAATAGAAGGAGAGATAAAGAGTTTCCCAGACAAACAAAAGGAGTTTGTGATCACTAAACTGGCCCTGTGAGAAATTTTAAGGGAGTCTCTTTGAATGGAGAAAAAAACTAAACAAAACAAAAAAAGACCAAAAGCAACAAAGACTAGAAAGGACCACAGAACATGACCCAAAACACCAACTCTATAGGCAGCACAATGGCACTAAGTTTGTGTCTTTCAGTAACCACTCTAAATGTATATGGATTAAATGCTTGAATCAAAGACATAGGGTATCAGAATGGATAAAAAACCAAGACCCATTGGGAGGCCTGGGTGGCTCAGTCAGTTAAGTGTCCAACTTTGGGTCAGGTCATGATCTCATGGTTTGTGAGTTCGAGCCCTACATTGGGCTCTCTGCTGTCAGCGTGGAACCCATTTTGATTGTTCTGTCCCCCTTCTCTCTGCCCCTTCCCAGCTTGCACTCTGTTTCTCTCCAAATAAATAAATAAACTTAAAAAAAAAAAGACTTATCTGTACGCTGCCTATAGGAGACTCATTTTAGACCTAAAGACACCTTCAGATTGAAAGTAAGGGGATGGAGAACCATCTATCATGCTAATGGAAATCAAAAGAAAGCTTATATCAGGCAAACTACGTTTTAAAACAAAGACTGTAACAAGAGATAAAGAAGGGCATTATATCATAATTAAGGGGTCTATCCACCAAGAAGATCTAACAATTGTAAATATTTATGCTCCCACCTTGGTAGAACTCAAATATATAGATTGATTAATCATGAGCATAAAGAAACTCGTCAATAGTAATACCCTAATAGTAGGGGACTCCAACAACCCACTTAGAGCAATGGACAGATCATCTAAGCAGAAAATCAACAAGGAAACAATAGCTTTGAATGGCACACTGGACCAGATGGACTTAACAGATATCTTCAGAACATTTCATTCTAAAGCAGAATACATTCTTCCCGAGTGCACTTTTTTATCCAGAACATTATCCAGAACAGGTCACATACTGGGTCACAAATCAGCCCAAAACAAGTACAAAAAGATTAATACCATACCATGCATATTTTCAGAACAGAATAATATGAAACTTGAAAAAATGTGGAAAGACCACAAATACTTGGAGATTAAAGAATATCCTACTAAAGAATGAATGGGTTAACCAAGAAATTAATGAGGAAATAAAAAAGTACATGGATGTCAATGACCGTGAAAACACAATAGTCCAAAACCTGTGAGATGCAGCAAAGATGGCCATAAGAAGGAGGTATATAGCAGCCCAAGCCTTGCTAAAGAAAGAAGAAAGGTCTCAAATACACAACCTAACCTTACACCTAAAATAGCTGGAAAAAGAACAGCAAATAAAGTCCCAAACCAGCAGAAGGGAAATAATAAAGATTAGAGCAGAAATCAGTGATACTAAAATTTAAAAATACCAGAAAAGATCAATGAAACCAGAAGCTGGTTCCTTGAAAGAATTAACAAAATTGATAAACCCCTAGCCAGACTGATCAAAAAGAAAAAGGAAAGGACCCAAATAAATAAAATCATGAATAAAAGAGGAGTGATCACAACCAACACCACAGAAATACAAACAATAATAAGAGAATATTATGAGCAATTATATGCCAACAAATTGGGCAACCTGGAAGAAATGGACAAATTCCTAGAAACATATACACTACCAAAACTGAAACAGGAAGAAATAGAAAATTTGAACAGACCCATAACCAGTAAGGAAATAGAGTTAGTAATCAAAAATCTTCCAACAAACAAGAGTCCAGGGCAAGGTGGCTTTCCAGGGGGAATTCTACCAAACATTTAAAGAAGAGTTAACACCTATTCTCTTGAAGCTGTTCCAAAAAATAGAAATGGAAGGAAAACTTCCAAACTCATTCCATGAGGCCAGCATTACCTTGATTCCAACACCAAAGACCTCACTAAAAAAAAAAAAAAAAAAGGAACTACAGGCCAATTTCCTTGATGAGCATGCAACAAGAATATAGCAGATCGAATACAACAATACATTGAAAGAATTATTTACCACAATCAAGTGGGATTTATTCCTGGGCTACCAGGGTGGTTAAATATCCTCAAATGAAACAATGATACATCACATTAATGAAAGGAAGGATAAAAACCACATGTTGGAAAAAAGCATTTGACAAAACGTAGCATCCTTTTTTGATTAAAACCCTCAAGAAAGTAGGGATAGAAGGATCATACCTCAACATCATGAAGACCATATGCAAAAGACCCACAGTTAATATCATTCTCAATGGGGAAAAACTGAGAGCTTTCCCCCTAAGGTCAGGAACATGACAGGGATGCCCACTCTCAACACTTTGTTCACAATAGCACTGGAAGTCCTGGCCTCAGCAATCAGACAACAAAAATAAAGGGCATCCAAATCGGCAAGGAAGAAGTCAAAGTTTTCCTCTTTGCAGACAACATGATACTCCATGTGAAAAACCCAAAAGACTCCACCAAAAAACTGCTAGAACTGATACATGAATTCAACAAAGTCACAGGATATAAAATCAACATACAGAATTAGGTTGCATTTCTATACACCAATAATGAAGCCGCAGAAAGAGAAATCAAGGAATTGATCCCCTTTACAGTTGCACCAAAAGCCATAAGATACCTAGGAAGAAACCTAACTAACGAGATCTATACACTTAAAAGTATAGAAAGCTTATGAGAGAAATTGAAGAAGACACAAAGAAATAGAAAAACATTCCATGTTCATGGATTGGAAGAACAAATATTGTTAAAATATCTATACTACCGAAAGCAGTCTACACATTCAGTGCAATCCCTGTCAAAATAGCCCCAGAATTCTTCACAGGGCTGGAACAAACAGTTCTAAAATTTGTATGGAACCAGAAAAGACCCTGAATAGCCAAAGCAATCCTGAAAAAGAACCAAAGATGGAGGCATCACAATCTCGAATTTCAAGCTGTATCACAAAGCTGTAATCATTAAGACAGTATGATACTGGCACAAAAACAGACACATAGATCAACAGAATGGAATAGAGGATCCAGAAATAGACCTACAAATGTATGGCCAAATGTATGCTTTGTATCTTCAACAAAGCAGAAAAGAATACCCAATGGAAAAATGTCCCTTCAGCAAATGGTGTTGGGAAAACTGGACAGCTACATGCAGAAGAATGAACCTGGACCACTTCTTATACCATACACAAAAATAAACTTAAAATGGATGAAAAACCTCAACGTAACACAGGAAGCCATCACAATCCTAGAGGAGAAAACAGGCAACAACCTCTTTGACCTTGGCCGCAGCAACTTCTTACTAGACATGTCTCCATAGGGAGGGAAACTCAAGCAAATATGAACTATTGGGACCTCATGAAGATAAAAAACCTTCTGCATAGAGAGGGAAACATTAGTAAAACTAAAAGGCAACTGATGGAATGGGAGAAGATATTTGCAAATGACATATCAGATAAAGCGTTAGTATCCGAAATCTATAAAGAACTTATCAAACTCATCACCCCCAAATCCCAAATAATCCAGTGAAGAAATGGGCAAAGGACACGAATAGATACTTTTCCAAAGAAGACATCCAGATGGCTAACAGACACATGAAAAAATGCTCAGCCTCGCTCATCATCAGGGAAATACAAATGAAAACCACATGAGATATCATCTCACACCTGTCAGAATGCCTAACATTAACAATTCGGGCAACAAGAGATGTTGGCGAGGATGCGGAGAAAGGGGAACCCTTTTGCACTGCTGGTGGGAATGCAAACAGGTACAGACACTCTGGAAAATAGTGTGCAGGTTCCTCAATATATTAAAAATAGAACTACCCTATGACCCAGCAATGGCACTACTAGGTATTTATTCAAAGGATACAGGAGTGCTGATTCAAAGGGACCCATGCACCCCAATGTTTACAGCAGTGCTGTCAACAATAGCCAAAGTATGGAAAGGGCCCAGATGTCCACTGACTGATGAATGGATAAAGATGCGGTTTATATGTACAATGCAGTACCACTTGGCAATGAGAAAGAATCAAATCCTGCCATTTGCAATAATGTGGAAGGAACTAGAGGGTATTGTGCTAAGCGAAATAAGTCAGAGAAAGACAGACATCATGTGATTTCACTCACGTGTGGAGTTTGAGAAACTCAACAAATGAACATAGGGGAAGGGAAGGAAAAATAAGATACAGAGAGGGAGGCAAACCTTAATAGAGTTAAATACAGAGAACAAACTGAGGTTTGGTGGGTGGGTTAAACGGGTGATGGGCATTAAGGAGGGCATTCGTTGGAATGAGCACTTGGTGTTATATGTAAGTGATGAATCACTAAATTCTACTCCTGATACCACGATTACACTATATGTTAACTAACTTGGATTTAAATAAAATAAAAAAGTTTCACATAAATACAATCATACATATGCACCCTTTTTGTCTAGCATAAGATTTTTGTCTTTTGCTCAGCATAAAGTTTTTGAGGTTTACCCATGTTGCTGCATGTATGAGTAGTTCATCCCTTTTTATTGCTAAGTGGTATACCATTGCATAGATATTCCGCAACTTACCTGTTTAGCTGTTGATGAACATATGGGTTCTATAGTAGTATGATTCGGTCACCATAGTTTAATGGGCCTATGCCTCTGGGCTGTGAACACTGCAAATTTTTCTTCAGTGGTATAGTTTTTATAAACACTTCTATCTTTGGTGAGACAGAAATGCCATAAGGGACTGGTGTGGGAAAAATGCCCTTCACCCAGTGGTGATAAAGCACTGGAAAAGTCTTTTCCTCTGGAGAGTAGGCCTTCATTATGGAGAAGGCTCTGGGCATGTTTCACTGTGATTACTTTTCCCTTTCCCCTGCTGGAGCCATGAGTGAGTCTTTCTTCAATCTTCAGTGTCAGAACCTGTTCAGATTCCTGGACGTAAAGCCTATGAGAGTGTTGGGTCCTGCTAAGACTTGGTGCCCAGAAATTTCTTGGTCTCATGCTAGTCCAGGCTTAGTACCCCACAGTTTGTCAAAACTACTTCTAGGTGTTCTTACCAATTTATGTCTTCTGCGGCTTCTGTTCCAGGCAAGCAGATCTTAGGTGAGCCTCTCTGAATGTATCTGTCTCTCTAATTTCAAGGTGGTCGTTTGCCCTGTGACCTCAGTTCTGTCACGGGTCCGAGAAAAGTCTTGCATTTAAGTTTGTCCAGATTATTCTGGACAAGGATGGGTGTGACAGCTTCTAAATTCTTTCCATGTTGGAGCTGAAACCATACCTTTATTTATTTTTTAAAATATATTTTCACTAGGTATGTATATGTAATTCTAGGCAGTTTTTTTTTCTTTTAGTGCTTTAAAGGTGTCATTCCGTTGTCTTTAGACTTGAATGGTTTCTCACAAGAAATCTGCATTAATTCTTATTCCTGTTCCTCTAGGTAATGCACCTTTCCCAACCCACCTCTGGCTGAATTTAATACTTTCTATTTTTAACAGTTTTACAGCGATATACCTTCCTGTGGTTTTCCTTTTGTTTATCCTCTTTGGGATTTGTTGATATCTTGGTTTTATAGGTTTATAGTTTACATAATTTTGGAAAAATTTCAGGCATTAATTTTTCAAATAATTTTCTATTCCTCTGCTATCTCTATCCTTTCTGGGACTCCAATTAGCTTCTTAGAACACTTACTATTGTTCCATAGGTCTTTGGGTTTCTGTTCATTTTATTTCCAGATTTTGTTCTGCTCGTGCTTCAGTATGGGTAGTCTTTTTTGCTGTATCTTCAAGTTTACCAATATCTTCCGTATTTAATCTACTGATAATCCAATTCAATGAATTTCTTATTTCACATATTATGTTTTTCATTTGGCTTTTATTTATATTTTCTATTCTCATCATGTTCATGTTTTTCTTTAAAATTTTGATCATGTCGATCATATTTTCTATTGTAATTTTTAAAAAGTTTATTCATCTTGATTGAGCAAGTGGGGGAGGGGTAGAGAGAGAGGGAGAGAGAGAATCCCAAGCAGGCTCTACACTGTCAGTGCAGAGCCCCATGCAGGGCTGGAACCCCCAAACCATGGGATCATGACCTGAGCCAAAGCTGGACGTTTAACCAACTGAGCCACCTAGACATCAGTTCCATTGACATTTTAATGTATTTTTATGTTGTTGTTAACATTTTATAATGTTGGTAACTTTAACAGTTTTAAATTTTTTGAATTAACAATTTAATGTTGTTGATTCTACCACCTATGTTATTTCTTTTGAAAAAAAATTTTTAAGTCTATTTTTTTTATTCCTGAGACAGAGAGACAGCGTGAGCAGGGATGGACAGAGAAGGAGAGAGAGAGAGAGAGAGAGAGAGAGAGAGAGAGAGAGAGAGAATCCCAAGCAGGCTCCACACTATCAGCAGAGAGCCCAACATGGGGCTCAAATTCATGAAAACATGAGACCATAACCTGAGCCGAAACTGAGAGTTGATGCTTAACTGAGCCACCCAGGCTCCCCCCATATCTGTTATTTCTTGGTCTCTTTCTTTTTTAAAAAATTAATTTATTTTTAAATTTACATTCAAGTTAGCATATAGTACATCAATGATTTCAGGAGTAGATTCCTTAATGCCCCTTACCCATTTACCCCCTCCCACAACCCCTCCAGCAACCCTGTTCTTTCTCCATATTTAAGTCTCTTATGTTTTGTCCCCTCCCTGTTTTTATATTATTTTTGCTTCCCTTCCCTTATGCTCATCTGTTTTGCATCTTAAAGTCCTCATATGAGTGAAGTCATATGATATTTGTCTTTCTCTAATTTTGCTTAGCATAATACCTTCTAGTTCCATCCACATAGTTGCAAATGGCAAGATTTCATTTTTTTTTGATTGCCAAGTAGTATTCATTGTGTATATGTACCACATCTCCTTTATCCATTCATCCATCAATGGACATTTGCGCTCTTTCTGTACTTTGGCTATTGTTGATAGCGCTGCTGTAAACACTGGGGTACGTGTGCCCCTTTGAAACACTATACCTGTATCCCTTGGATAAATACCTAGTAGTGCAATTGCTGGGCCTTAGGTCTTGGTCTTTTTCTATTAACTGATTCCTTTCCTGGTTATGCATCAAATTTTCTTGCTTCTTCACAGGTCCAGTAGTTTTTTATTGTATGCTGGACAGTGTGAAGTTTACATTGTTGCGTGTTGGATCTAGTTTTATTCTTTTAAGGAGTGTTGGGCTTTGTGCTACAATTAGTTTACTTATGGATCAGTTTTATCGTTCAAATCTTATTTTTATTCTTTTTAAGGGACAGATCTAGTTGATGATTTGGCCTCACTTCCAACTAATAATTCTTACGAAGTCTCTAATAAACGATCCTTGTGGTCTCTGAAATATGTTTACTTTGGCTGGTGGGAGCACTTTAATAACTCTTAACCCCATATGAGTTCTAGAAATTTTTTTCTTACTGCTATATAATAATTCTTTATAAGCAGAATGGATGAATTCAGTGGGGAGAAAGGTGAGTCAGAGGGGAAGAGGGAGAGAGAGAGAGAGGAGACAGAGACTACTAAATAGAGCAAGAACTAGGGTATGCAGGTAATGTATATTTGCCTGGTTTGGGACCTCTTTTGCTTCACTTTGATACTAAGCACGTTCCAGTAAGTTTAGGTACAAACCTTATCTCACCTCCTCACTTCACAAATTTGTCTTAATTGTGAGCTATACCCAGGGCTACCTCCAATCATGAGGGCTAAATATGTATCTAGCTTTTGTTCTCTGACACTTGTCCTGATACAGCCAGTCAACCAGGAAATTAGCATGGTTGCTTGAATTTAATGAGGCCTGGATAGAAGATTCTTATATTCTTGATCTCGTGTTCTACTGTCAAAAGAGTTAGCAATGTTGCTGATGTAAAAACGCGCTAAACTAGGTAGTGGACTCCAGATGTCAGGGTTCTAGAACTGGCTCTTTTATTCTCTGTGGGACTGAAAACTCACTTGATCCCTCTAGTTCTCATTGAGTTAGATGATCTTTAGTTCCTTTAATCTCAGATAGCATATGATTCTAATGTGAAACAGAGGTCAGATTTCTGGTATCCTCAGTAACCTCAAATTGGAAAGTAATAAGAAAATATTCTGGGCGTTATGAATCAGGTAGAAGATGATAATTCCTCTTTTTCTTTAGCTGCCAGTGAGCTCAAGTACAAATTGGCTTCTCTGTGCTATAAACTGTAGTATAGGCTCCCGTAGGTGCCATATATGCATCCTGAATTGCTCTTTAGGGTTTTTATCCATCAATTCTAATTTATATTTCACCTGCTCTCATTACTGTTTCTGTCTTTCTCAATTTTATTTTTTGTCTTACTTTGCCATTTGGATTCCTGTATGTTACTTCAAAATCTTTGAATATAGTGCTGTAGGTGAGAAATTTGAAAATTCTTAAATAAGGAAACAAAGAAAACAGATGAAATAATATCACAATAATCTTCACTTATTCAGATATTTATGCATTTAAATGTGCAGTTCTCAACACATTTCCGTATGTGTTTTTTTCTTAAGATAGCAAATGGATAGCCTACACTAGAAGGTAAGTGGAAAGCTGATCAAGACAGGAAAAAATGGCCACGGTAAGAGGTGACCATTTATTTTCTATATTAGTGGGAGAAGGCAAATCCCAAAGGAGGTAGAAAACTGCCTTGTATTTCATAGCACATCACATAAGTTGATATTCAGAATGAAGACAGACATCTCATCAGGGCTAGATTAAATAGTTTTCATTAATGTTATACTTGAGAAGCCAGGGAAAAAGTGCCTTTTGGGGTTGGGATTGAAAGAGTCAAAAAACTTTACTTTTATTACGGTGTGAGTTCACTTCTCACCCAAAACATGGAAAATACCTTCTCTTGATTTCCTTGGTAGATACGTTTCTAATGTAATTGGTAAGTTATGGTAACAGAAATACCTTTCATGATCCCTTGCTTTTAGGGGACACAAAGAATGCATTCTGATGTCACAGGTCCTGGGAGGAACGGCTTTTCATAGCAGCCTTCCTGATGTTTGAGGTATGAACTTTTCATCTCTGCCCTTCATGTGTCAGGCTAAGACTGTCTGATGATTCTGCTTTCCCCAAATCCCACAGCTCTGTGCTGAAATGTGCTAGGTTAGAGACCCTCATCATTGGGTGTAGGTTATTATCATCTACATACCTAGAGACTCCATCATGAGCGGAGTCTTTGGATCACCTCTCAAAGTGACACCTCTACTCTGCCCGCTTAGTTGAGATGAGAGAGTCCTTTTGTTCTGAGAAAGTCCTTGTTCTGTTCTTGGTTCAAAGACATTGGTTCTAACACTTTATACAATTAGGATGACCTAAGCCTTATCTCAGCCATAGCATTCTCTCAGCCTTGCTTAAAAGAAGGAGAGATATGCTTAGGACAAGAACTCCATCCTGCCTACATCTTTGTAAATATTAAACTCTTTTACTTTTTAAAATGGAACTTTTAACTTATTGCATTATTGTAATCTGAGTGCCTCATCTCAGGACATTTGACTGAGACAAAACGCAATAGCAGTGGATTTAGAGGTTTGTTTGGAATATAACTTAATGAGTGTTTGTATTGTGCAATCTGTTTTAGAATCATTCTTCTGTGTGTCAAACTTTAGTTCTTGGGTGATTTTGCCTCTTTGCATTTATTTTTTAACCCGAATTCCTGCCAAGAATAGTGAAATTATATCTTCTTTGTTATAAGAAATGATTAGGCAGTACTATATTATATGTTCTGTCCGTGAAATGGGATCTTTTGGGTTATCATATTCTTGTTTATGTAGAGTTATTTTGCATAAGGTAATCTGTTTATTTGAGAGATAAGAATATATATTTTGTAGCATAATAAAAATATTTCAAAATAAAGCTAGGTCAATTTAATTTTTCCTGTGTAATTTAGAAGGAACTTTAGGATTTGTTTTCAGTACTAAGGATATTTTAAACTTTATTTTTCATAGTATTCTTGCAGAAGTTATATGTTCGGGTTAAGAGATTTGAAGGAATATTGTAATCTTTTTAAAAAAGGAAATGTGTTCTGACATTATTTGGGATGGAATACCTTTCTGGGTAGATGTATGAGAAACAGGGAGAAGAGAATGCACTCAGCTGGCACTTGGGAAAGAAATCATTTTCCTTTTCCTGTCTCTGTGGGCAAGGAACATGAGATAAAAATAATCAGAATAAGGTCCTTAGGTAATGAGAATTTATTAGAATCAGGGCACTTACTAATTCAGAGCAAATGAGATCTATAGATCGTTAATTGCAGCTTGGTGTCTTTTATAAGAATGCCTCATGTAGTGAGCACATTGTCCCTTCACTAAATGAATAGTGATTATCAAGGAGATTACTGTGATTTATAAGCTAATTTTCTTCATTTTACTTTACATGTGCCAGATACTGACTCATACAATGGAGAAACAAAACAAGCCTGATTTTTAGAAATTAAATGCTTTATTGATTATTGTTGTTCACACCAGAAAGTTAAAATGTATGGGATTGTGGGGTACATAGCATATAAATTTTTTCAAAAAATGACTTCGCTGCAAGTTTAGATGATAAACGTTGGTTTTGGTGAACTATATTCTTGCCAGAATCTAAAGAGTGCTGCCCAAATGGATTAAATGATATTCTTTACAGTTATAAAAGGAGAAATTATTTTCTTAGAAAAAGATTCTACTTTATCCTGAATTGTGCCCTTTTCATCTTAAGTATCACTTCTATATTAATATGCAGAATTAAATATCTTCAGTCTTTATGGAAAAAAAGAGCCAGAAACCAAAGTGTGGCAAAGTCATCAGAGAATCTGACTTGCAAACAACATGCTACTCGTTGTTTTTCAATAAATAGCTTTTGGTAGCTTCAGTTACCAAAGGAATCAATTAGATCCTTAAATTATTTCTACACGCAAAGTTAAGTGGAGAATTTACACAGTTATTTTGATTGTTTAGAGGCAGTAAAACATTGTGGGCTCTGCAGCTGGATTGCCTGGATTCTGACCACAGCTCTGTCAGCAGGGTATTCGGCCACTTACCTAACTTCTCTGTGCTTGGTTTTTTCACCTGTAATATAGGGATGTTAATATCACCTAGCTCATAGGATTAAATGAGTTAATATTCATAAATTGAAAACTGTGTCAAACACATAATAAGCAATGAATAAGTGCTAGCTATTACTATCATTTAGGCAAAAGAAGTCTATGTACAGATTCATGGGCTTATTTTGTTGATCAGGAAGTAAATTACTCTGGGAATTTCAACATTTAAAAAACATTTTGGGGGCATCTGGGTGGCTCAGTTCTTTGAGCATCCAACTCATGATTTCTGCTCAGGTCATGATCCCAGGGTCACAAGATTGAGCCCCACGTTGGGCTCTGCATTGTGCCTGGAGCCTGCTTAAGATTCTCTCTCTCTCCCTCTGCCCCTCTCCCCTGCTTGTTCTTGCTCTCTCTCTCTCTAAAATAAGAAAAAAAAAGCCCACATTTTGAAGCAATCTGTTGATTTATATGTACTGGTGTAGTGAGGGGGGAAATGTGGTATAGTGAGAAAGGAATGCACCGTTTTTAAAGAAACCTTATATACTTTGAAAGCATACATGTAAGAGGTCACATTCTGGTTTTGTTTCTTGCTGGTGTGTGAACCCAGGAACATTATTTAACCTTATAAAGTCTCACTTTCCCCATCTGTCAAATGAGGGCAATGCTACTTGGCAGTGTTGTGAGGGTTTGCAGTAATAAATGTAGAGTTCTTAGCATGATGCTAGTACATTGTAGGAACCAGACAGTAATTTCCTGGCTCTCTTCTACCAACTTGAGGAATCCCACCTCTTCCAAATCTCTCTCTTGGGGTCAAAGTGAGGAAAGGGAACTGGAGGAAAGTCAATCCACTGCCACTGTTTTTTTGGTTCTTTCTTTCTTCCTTCCTTTCTTTTAATGTTTATTTTTTTTTTTTTTTGAGAGAGAGACAGAGTGTGCGTGGGGGAGGAGCGGAGAGAGAGGGAGACACAGCATCCAAAGCAGGCTCTAGGCTCTGAGCTGTGAGCACAGAGCCCGATGCGGGGCTCGAACTCACAGACCAAGAGATCATGACCTGAGCCGAAGTCAGACGCTTACCGACTGAGCCACCCAGGCGCCTCTTTCTTTCTTTCTTTCTTTCTTTCTTTCTTTCTTTCTTTCTTTCTTTCTTTCTTTCTCTCTTTCTCTCGAAACACTTATGATATATGAATGTCAAGAGGCATTCCATGGGTAGACCCAGTGAGTCATCCCAGCAGGATCTTAGTGACTGTTGTTAGTGGAATCACCCAGTGCATTGGGGCAGGTACTAGGGTACAAATCCAGGTTCACACAATGTGGAGCTGTTGAGCCAGGAAGGAGCATAGCATTTTGAGAGAACATTAGGAAAGAAGAAAATACCAGTCACTTACCACCTAAGGAGCATGGGTCCCACAGAGGTCAATAATGGGCAAAGTTAGAGATTTGAGTTGGCAGGAGATGTTGCTGACTTACGTCAGTAGGAGTAGAGGCTTAGCCTCAGGGCTGCCATAGAGATTTGGAAGAGCAGCAAGATGAATTCCAATTTCAGAGGTTCCAATACTCTGCTCAGATTATCAAGGAAAAATAAAAAAGATACAAGTGGTGGGGATTAACATTTACCTGCATTTACTATGTGCTGTATACTATGCTAAATTTTCTATATGATAGGGATTTTTATTCTGCATTTTTAAGATAATAAAATTGTGGTTTGGGGAAACAGGAAACTTGCTCACAATAAGAGCTGGCACGGTGGTGGAGCTGAGACCCAAACAAAAGTCTGTCCTATTTAGCCTCTAGATTCTCAGGGATTCTGGAACTGGAGAACAAGGCCTGGACCTAGGTCCTAGATCAAGAATGCTGGTAGGAACTTCATTTTAAGAAGATGGAAGAAACCCACAGATTATACTTAGGCACACCATTAGACAAAGCCACAGGTATAGGGTAACTTGATCCTGATTGAGGGTGATACATTATACCACCTTCTAATTCTAAAGATTAAGGTCAAGGTATATCTGAAAGCCTGGGGCTGGATGAGCCATAAGGAGAGGGCAGGTGATCTCAGTGACAGGAGGAGGGCTGCAGGGAAACAACCTCACAATTCATTCCCATGAACTCCCCCCTCCACTGCACCTCAGTACAGTACTTTAAATGGTCCCCTGGAGTCAGCAAAGTGCGAAGCATTAATGTACAGCTCTAAGTGCTGTCTAATTTGTTATCATGGAGTGACCAAGTAATATTTATGGTGAGCAACAGGGATCCTGAAATTAGGGGTATAGAGGTATATTGGCAGTGTTTTATGTGAAAATTCTGTTCTCTGAATTTCATTAAAATAAATCATGGCCTGAACATCCTGCTTCTAAGGGAACTAGGAAAATGAAAGGGAATAATATCCCAAGTTGGAAACAGGGCGAAAATAGAGACTTCTCTATCACTAAGTTGTTCTAAGTGCTTTACGTTTAACTGCTTTTGGGGGGGGGGCACAGGATAGAAACTGTATCTTCCCAGATACTTAAATTACTATATGAAGTTTGGAATTTTGAGGCTTTATAAAGTCAGGATTGATTCCATCAAATGGATTACTGCTTAAGGCTGCTCAAAGGCAAAACATTTTACATCACACTCAATTATTTGATTTCTCAATTTTTTATGTGTATCAGAGGATTTGTTTACTATCAGGGGAAATGGGAAGTAGTTTGGGACCAATTGCATATTCTCTTTAATCATGAAGTAAGTTGCCTGTCTGGTTAAAAAGCAAATCCCTCTTATATACTCTGGGAAGGCCTGGTTGGACCCAGAAATATTTTTACATCAGGCAAGTGTTTTGTTGGATTATAAAGATTTGTGAGTAAGGTTATAGTTATGTTGAAATTTTAAACAGTCCAAGGATATATTTATCCTTGGATATATTTCTATTATCCAAGGATATATTTCTAGATTGTGTAACAGTGACACATTTTGGAATGGAAGATTTGCTTGCCACCCTCTTCAAACTTTTGTTTCCAAAATCTTTTTGCAATTTTTGGTAATATTTACAGTGTCTTATTGGGTTGGACCATCCATACAAACCCAGCTTCATCTAAAACTCTAGGAAATTTTAAACATTTAAAAAATATTTGTTTATTTTTGAAGGAACCCGACACAGAGTGCAAGTGGGGGAGGGACAGAAAGAGAGGGAGACACAGAATCCCAAGCAGGCTCCAGGCTCTGAGCTGTCGGCACAGAGCCCAATGTGGGGCTTAAACTCACAAGTCATGAGATCATGACCTGAGCCAAAGTCGGATACTTAACTGACTGAGCCACTCAGGTGCCCCTAGGATGTTTTTTTTTTTTTTAGAGGCTTACAGTCACACCATCTTAAATGAAACAAAAAAAAAACATAGAATTGTTTTCATTAAAAACTTTTTCTTCTTTCTTTTCAGGATCTCTCTACATACACACATGACCTTTACATTTTAATTGGTTGGTTTTAATTGGACAATTACATGGATACATTCTCACTGTAAAAATTCAAAAACAGAAGTATATACTTCTCTCTCCTTAAGGCTCATAACCCTAATTAGGCCGTCCTTAACTGCTATTAAAGGCTTAATATGTATCAATTTGATTCTTTCAATGTACTGTAATGTATACAAATATACACAAACAAACACATTTACTTTTAAGCTAAACCGGTTGGGTAACAAATTTTCTTCACTTAATATATTTTTGACACATCTTTTGACTGAGATCCACTTAAACTTTGAAAACTGCTGCATGGTATTTCAAAATATAGATGGAGCATAATATAGTTCGCTACTCTTTCTAATTTTTTAATGTTTACTTATTTTTTTTTAATTTTTTTTTAAGTTTATTTATTTTTGAGACAGAGAGAGACAGAGCATGAACGGGGGAGGGTTAGAGAGAGAGGGAGACACAGAATCGGAAGCAGGCTCCAGGCTCTGAGCCATCAGCCCAGAGCCCGATGCGGGACTCGAATTCACGGACCGCGAGATCGTGACCTGAGCTGAAGTCGGACGCTGAACCGACTGAGCCACCCAGGCGCCCCAATGTTTACTTATTTTTGAAGGAGAGAGAGACAGAGTGTGAGTGGGGGAGGAGCAGAGAGAGAGAGAGAGGAAGACACAGAATCCCAAGCATGCTCCAGGCTCTGAGCTGTCCGCTCAGAGTCCGATGCGGGGCTCGAACCCACCAACCGTGAGATCATGGCTTGAGCCCAAAGTCGGATGCTTAACAGACTGAGCCACCCAGGAACCCCAATCCACTCTTCTATTTATGGACATTTAGATTGTTCCTCATCTTTGGGGCGCCTGGGTGGCTCAGTTGGTTGAGCATCTGACTGGTTCAGGTCATGATCTCACACTCCGTGAGTTCGAGCCCCGCGTTGGGCTCTGTGCTGACAGCTCAGAGTCTGGAGCCTGCTTCAGATTCTGTGTCCCCCTCTCTCTCCGCCCCACCCCTGCTTGTACTCTGTCTATCTCTGTCTTTCAAAAATGAATAAACAACAACCACAAAAAAATGTTCCTTATCTTCTACTCTCCTAAATGAAAGAACAGGATAAGGCCCTGTCCAGAGATCTAAGTGAAAGATTTGTAAGTAACATGCCTGATGGAGAATTTAAAGCAACAATCGTGGGGTGCCTGGGTGGCTCAGTCGGTTAAGCATCCGACTTCGGCTCAGGTCATGATCTCGCGGTCCGTGAGTTCGAGCCCCGAGTTGGGTTCTGTGCTGACAGCTCAGAGCCTGGAGCCTGTTTCAGATTCTGTGTCTCCCTCTCTCTCTGCCCCTCCCCTGTTCATGCTATGTGTCTCTCTGTCTCAAAAATAAATAAACGTTAAAAAAATTTTAAAGCAACAATCCTTAGGATACTCATTGGTTTTGAAAGAATAGAAGACATCACTGAGATCCTTACCACAGAGGTAAAAGTTAAAAAAGAGATCAGAGAGGAAGGGTGCAATAAACGAGATTACACACACACACTTGATACAATAAACAGCCAGCTGGAAGAATCAGATGAATGAATTAGTGACCTAGAAGACAAAATAATGGAAAATAAGGAAGCTGAACAAAAGAGAGAAAGAATAATTATGGAAAATGAGATTAGATTAGGGAATTCAGTTACTCCATCAGACATAAGAACTTTCATAATATAAGTGTCCCAGTGAAGAACAGAGAGAAAAGGGTGCAGAAAATGCATTTGAAGAGATAGTAGCTGATAACTTCCCTAATCTGAAGAAGGAAACAGACATTATAAATAATGTTGAAACACGCACCCTTGAACATACATACTTGTCCAAATATTTCTCCATACCACTGCCAACATGGAATATCATAAATCTTTTAATATTTTGCTAATTTGATGGGCAAAAGGGTAAAAATATTTCCATTTTAGTTACTTGATCCTAACATATTATTACTTTATTTTTTATTTTTTTAAATATAGTTTATTGTTAAATTGGCTAACATACAGTGTGTAAAGTGTGCTCTTGGTTTTTGGGGTAGATTCCTGTCGTTCATCACTTACATACAACAGCCAGTGCTCATCCCAACAAGTGCCCTCCTTGATGCCCCTCACCCATTTTCCCCTCTTCCCTGCCCCCCATCCACCCTCAGTTTATGATTGCTTTAATCACAGACTCAATTTGCTAATATTTAACTAGAATTTTTCATCTATCCTTATAAATCAATGTCATATAATTTTATTTAAAAAATTTTGGGAACTGCTTTAGTGATGAGGTTAAGCCAAGCTTATGTTATAATTTGACGAGATTTTTTATTTTCCTATGGTCTGGAACTATTTATATATAATACAGAAATATTTTCTCTAAAACTTTCTCTGCCAGGGGATTTTTGTCATGGTAGGTTTTGAAATTTTTTTCATGGTCATCAGTCAATTTATGTTTTTTACATCTTAATAATTCTGTTTTGGTAACTAACTTACATAGCTTAGACAATCATTCAGGTCATCTGTATTCCAAATTTATTAGATATAAAGTGATACATTTTATTCCTTTTACAATTTTATTCAGTATTATATCTGTTTCCAGTTATGTCTCATTTCATAGTCTGTGTGTTTGTGTTCTCTTTTTCTTGGCAAATTTTTTTGTTACTTAATTAGCTTTTTCAGAAAACCAATTTTAGGTTTACTGTGGTTATTTTCTTCATTATTTTGGCTTTTTATTAATATTTTTAAATTTACTTTTCATTTTTGAAAGAGTCACACGTGCCCATGGTTTAAAGAGTCAAGCAGTTCTATGAGACAAAAGGAACATGAAGCTCCCACCCCCATTTCTATTTCTCACTCTCAAGTGATTTAGATGATTCATTTGGTATTTATCTCCATCTCTATATAGCATGCTTATATGGTTACTTCTTGATGGGTCAGTTTCAAGCAATATCAACTGACTTACCATCACGTAAGATGGAGAACTAACTCTGTTCACTTACTCCCCATTTCTACCATCCCTCCACTTTCTGACCATGTTTCCCAAGCTCCCAGTTTGTGGTAGTTTCGCTTACATCAATAGTCAGGATTTACGTTATTATGGACAAGTCAGTGGTTTCTGTACTGGCTGACCATTTGAATCTCTTGAGGAGCTTAAAAAAATATTGCTGCCTATTTCGGATTTAATTGATGTAGTTGTAGTTTGGGCTTCTGGAAGTTTAAAAGCTCCTTAGATGATTCTAATGTTCAGCCAAGGTTGAGAACCAAGGAAATGTTATTCACAGCTAATTACTCTAATTTTCCTTGGAGCTAATAATTATCTCGTTTTTATATTTGCTTAATCTTCTATGTTCTTATTCCTAATTCAACCCCAAGCTTCTCTCACTATATTCATGTCTGTCATGTACTCAGCCGGTTTCATCTTCTTGAAGATCTCACTCAGGGAGTTTTCAGGACAGTACTCGGCTTGCCTAGTTGTTTTCTTTAGGCTGCGCCAAGTGGTCATCTCAGTACCTCATTCCACCATTCTCCTGGGACTTCCCGTCTCTTCTCTTGTGTTCATGCCTGTTTACCTGGAATCTGCGTTGTCTTTCCTGTTGGTTTTCTACCTAATTATGGCACATCACCTCTCTCAGTAACTTCCATACAGAGACAAGTTCATAGAAGGTGAATTTTTAGAAATTATCTTTATAATAATAGTTTAGGTGGCTATATAGAAATGTTGTTTGGAGATCATTTTCTTCAGAATTTGCAATAAAATGCCTCATTGTCCTCTCATTTCCACCGATGCGACTGAGAAGTCTAATGTTTTTTTTATGAGTTCTTTTTTTTTCTTTCCCTGAAAACTGAGGATCTTCTCCTTATTCGGTGTTCTCAGATTTCCTGTGAAATATAGATCCTTGGAGAGGATTTTTACTATTGGTGGGAACTTTCTTTCTGGAAACTTGTGTCTTTCAGTTGTGGGAAGGATTTTTGAGTACTGTTTTTGGTGATTTCTTCCTCTCCATTCACTCTTCTCTCTTCCTGGAACTCCTTTTAGTAGGATTTTAGACTTCCTGGAAGAGTCCTGTGTTTTAATTTCTTTCCCCTTTTCCATCTCTTTGCCTTTTGCTGTGATTTCTGGGAGATTTCCTCAATAGTATTTTTCCTCCTATTGAGATTTTAAAACCAGCACCATTTATTTTTTATTTCCTAGGGCTTTTTTAAAATTCTTGGAATATTATTTTGTTTTATAGCATCCTTCTTTCAGAGAAGCAATGTTTTCTCATTTCTGTGTGAGGAAAATAACGATAGTTTTTCTTAAAGTTTTTTTCCTCTGTATCATCTATTTCTTCCAAGTTGCTTTTCCTTTTTTGTCAATCTATTTGTGTGTGTGTGTGTGTGTGTGTGTGACAGAGAGAGAGAGAGAGAGAGAGAGAGAGAGAGAGAGCATAGGAGGATTTCTAATGTCTGAGCATTTTCGACTATTCACTTGTGCTTACCTTGAGCACAAAACTGGTCATCTGGGACTTCTTTGTACATAGCTGAGTGAGACTAGTTGACTATAGCTTCTGGACATACCTATTTGTAGAGAAACTCCACAGTGCCAGTATTTTATCTATATCTATGTCTTTGGTCTGTATCTATATATCTATATATCTTTATCTCTATCTCTATCTCTATCTCTATCTGTATCTCTATCTCTATCTCTATCTCTATCTCTATCTCTATCTCTATCTCTATCTCTATCTCTATATATCTATATCTATATATCTGCTGGGTGGCTAGAGTTCCTAGAAAAATACTCTTCTGGTTCCCTGCCTAGAGGGTATAAGTCTGGCTGACATATTTTGAGAGCCAAGTAGAAGAAAGTTGGAAGTCTTAACATTTAGCATGTGAACTTTTGCTTAGTATCCCGCTTTTCATATGGTACTCTTCTCTCAATTGTGCCTGATACCCCATAGTCCACAAAACCTGTATTTTCTCTCCTCCAGAGAATAAACTGCAGTTTTCTTCTAAGGGAAGAGAGGGAGCTTACCTGACTGCGTGGATTGAGAGGTGAGGTCTTTTATTCCCTCCCCTGATGTTGATTTCATTTTCTTGTTTTAGCTACATCCTCACTCTACTTCAGAGGTAATGGGAACAACAAATTCTCAAGTGTTTGGGGGGACATGTAGTATAGTCACGCTCCTCCTTGGCTTTGTCCTTTTCTGGCATGGGATGCAGCTTTTTCCATTCTGGTACATAGGCAACCGTTTGTTCATTTGATTTTCAGCCTCCAAAATTGTGTTTTTGTTTGCTCTTCTTTGCTCTTATCTTTGGATATATATAACTATTTCCATGATTTATTTATTTATTTGTTTATTTACTTTAATATTTATTTATTTTTGAGAAAGAGAGAGGAAGAGGGACAGAGTGTGAGTGAGGGAGGGGCAGAGAGAGACGAAGACACAGAATCCAAGCAGGCTCCAGGCTCTGAGCTGCCAGCACAGAGCCCAGCATGATGCTTGAACTCAGGAGCTACGAGATCATGACCTGAGCTGAAGTTGGATACTTAACTGACTGAGCCACCCAGGCGCCCTTCTATAACTATTTTTAAATAAATAATTCCTTTACTGTCATTTAAATGTGTTTTTGAAGCTATCAAGAGGAAATATATGTGCTCTCTCCTCTATACATGGCTTAATTCTGTTATTTTAAGAGAACATAGTTTGTATTATTTCAGTCCTTTTCAATTTGTTAAGAGTTGTTTTATGCCCAGAAGATTGCCTGTCTTGGTGAATGTCTTGAAATGGATGTGTATTCTATTAGTGGGTGAAGTGTTCTGTAAATGTCAGTCAGTTCAAGTTGGTTGACAGTATTGTTCAGGGTATCTATGTCCTTATGATTTTCCATAAATGAAGTTTAACTTTTATTGTTATAATTGTCTCATCTACTTTTTGGAATTTTTTTTTAAATCTTGGAGTGATGCTATTTTCACTTTTTGGTTTTCTCATAAATGCTTTTAATACAATGACTTTACCTCTGGGCATCACCTGGCCTGCAGTATAATGTTTTGATATCAAGTACTCTGATTATCAGTCACCTCTAGAGGATTTTTAAATACAGTTTTCAAATGCACCTTAACACAAGAAGAGTATTTTTAAAATTTAACTTTTAGTAAAGTACATACATTAAAATTGACTTTTTTGTTGTAAAGAATCTATACATGTGCTGGAATTGATAGGATATTTTTAAGCAATCTTTTTGTTTATTTTGAGAGACCGAGAAAGCATGCTCGCTCTCTCTCTCTCTCTCTCTCTCTCTCCCTCCCTCTCTCTCAAAATAAATCAAGGCGGGTCTCCATCTCAAGACCATGAGCTCATGACCTGAGCTAGTATCAAGAGTCAGACGCTTAACTGAGTCACCCAGGCACCCCAAACTTTTAAGAATTTTAAATTTGTATTTTTCCACAGTGTGGCCCAAATGTTCTTTTTAAAACTTTTTGTAAATTTCCATACAGCTTAACACAGCCATTTGTAAAAAAAATATATATATATGAATATTTAAAAAGATGGTATATTTTCTGCTTGTTGGGCATCAACGATGTTCCAAGATATCTAGTATATGCAGTTCCATTGTTACTCATCTCCTCAGTCTTTTGACTTAGTTTGTAAACCGAATTTCTGAGAAAAGTGGTTGGTGTTCCCCTGCAATTCAGGACTTAAAATTTATCTTCTTTGTTTGCTTTATAAGTAGTTTTAATTTAAATATTGTAAGCAATGATGTTACATGCATAGAAGTTTGTGATTATTGTATCTTCTTATTGGATTGTACTATTCATCAGTTTAAAAACATATAAAATATTTTTGTCCATTTTAATATTTTGTCTTGAATCCTACTCTGTTTTCATTTAGCTAAGATTGGCTGGGGAATCATCTTCCATACCTTTATTTTAAAGCATTATTTTTTAAATTGTTAATACTTGTATATTTTTATTTTAGAGAGAGAGCGGGGAGGGGGAGAGGGGCAGAGGCAGAGAGAGAATCCAAGCAGGTTCCATGCTCAGTGCAGAGCCTTAGGTGCGGCTTGATCTCACTGTGAGATCATGACCTGAGCTGAAATCACGAGTTGGGCCCTTAACCAACTGAACCACTCAGGTGCCCCTTAAAGCATTATTTTTTATTTGAAGAGTATTGTGTATAAACAACATATGTCTGGAATTTATTTTATTTTTGTTTTTGCCCTATCTGAGAGTTTCTGTCTTCTAGCCTGATTATTTAACAACTTTCACATTTATTGTTACTTCTAACATCTTGGATACATTCTTGCCATCTTAATTTTATATTGTATCTTAACCTTGATTTTTCTTTTCTTTTGCAGCCTTTTTTTACTTAACGAATTTTATTTGTTTCGACTTTTATCTCCAGTAGTTTGATAAGTGCACATGGTATTTGTGCTATTCTATTAGCTACCTTTAAAACTTAGCACACATTTAAGCATGTTTTTCTAAGACTTCTAGAATCCATTAGTACCACTATTTTCTTACAGCATTTCCATAGCTATAAAAAATGCAGAGAAATATTTTCATTATAGATTTTTACTGATATTTATTATTACATATGCACATTCATTGTTAAATAGTTTTAATCATTTTTATTTTAATAGATGTTTCATATTGTTTAATATTTATCATGTAATATCATATATATATGTATATTCTGCTGTTGTGAGTAATTTTGGTTAATTAAATGATTGATTATGATTTCCAGTGGTGTAGTTGACATTTTAATGCCTATAGTGTTTCTATTTCAGTACATAATTTTAGAATTCATTTTTTGGATTGAGTTTATGGAACAACACAGTCTTCTCTTTAAGAGTATCAAAAGTTTTATCTCCAGTGGATCACATTCCTTTCAATACATAGTAGAAGGCGCTGGTAGAGACAATGTAGTGAGTTGGGTAAGGCAATAAAGGAGAGCAGGATAGATGAATGATAGGTATAGAGCAGAGAAGAAGGCCTCAGAGTGAGATCTGGGTAGATAAATAGTGGAAAGTTCAGTTAGAATATGTTTGAAAACATTGAGGGGAATTAAGTAGAAACAGAAGTGAATAGGAAAGGTTAAAAGGCAAAATCTCTTTTCTCCATTTATGTGCAGAGGACAGGTAGTAACAGTCACAGGGGAGTAAAAAGTGATGAATTCAGGAAAGGGGTTGCAGCAACTGTCATCCCAGGTGGTAAATGAGTGTCTGGAGTTCGTATCAGCTAAGAGATCAGGTTGAATTCCTTACTCTGTAAGTTACAAGAGAGCATTTTAACTGAGTCTATGCATAAGACTATGGCCTGGAATAAGTTAATAATAGTTCAGAAGGCTACCAGCTAATGTCTGCATGCTTGTTTACTTTAAATGCTTACTCCAAATTATAAACTTTTTAAACCTTCAGGTATTTAAGGATGAGTTGTGTAAAAATATGCTTTTCTCCATTTTACATATACTATAATTTTCAAGAATGAAGCTGTTATGGGTTGTACTATCTCCCCCAAGAAAAAGATATGCTGAATCCCTAACTCCCAGTACCTCAGACTGTGATATTATCTGGGACCAGGGTCATCCCGGATGTAATTAGTTAAGGTGAGGTCATCCTAGAGCCTTTTGGGTCCTTCATCCAATATGACCAATGTCCTTAGAAGAAGAGGAGAAACACAGGCACAGACTCCATGGCTGGATGGAATGGGCTATGTGACACTGAAGGCAGGGATTGAAATGCTGCAGCTGTAGGTCACTGATCACTAAGGATTGACAGCTACTACTAGAAGCTAGCAAGAGGCAAGAATGGATTCCATCTAAAGTCTCAAAGGAACATGGCTCTGGTGGCGCCTCGACTTTGGGCTTCCTGCTTCTAGAACTGTAGGAGAAGACATTTCTGTTGTTTTGAGGACAGTTTGTGGTAAACCCTAGGCAACTAATATAGAATAGAATGTATTAATTTTACCAGAGATCTCTGACTGAAGCATCACAGCCAAATGAGCCTGCTTGTACTAAGAGAAGCAGGAAATAATGTTTTCTGTGTGGAAGTCCTAATGTGATTATGGAGTCAAAATCACGATGGGCCCTGAAGGGATATCAAATTGTAGAGAAACTACCATCTCTATTCTAGTAAATTATTGTCTTCCCGCTCTCTTGCCCAGCTTACAAACGGGGGTAAGAAAATTGGATGAAATAGAATTGAATATCCATGATGTGAGGCTTATTCTAGGAACTCTGGATAGGGTTCCAGAGTTATATTGAAGCATATATTATATGCTTATTATATTGAAGCGTACGAAGTTGCTATTTGGTAAAATATTGGTTAAATAGTGACACCTTCATATTGTTCAATATAATAGGTTATGCTGGAATTTACAAGGTGATATTATCCAGATTTCAAAAAATAAAAGGGAGCATATAATAAACTTCAGATGATAGTTACGGCATCTTGAAGGATTGGAAAGATTCAGGAAGATGCTGGAAAGTGATGAGATTTGGGGGTGGGAAAAGGATACTTTTTAAAATTTATTCATTTTTGGGAGAGCATAAGTAAGGGAGGGGCAGAGAAAGGGGGACAGAAGATCCAAAAGAGGCTCTTTGCTGATAGGCTGATAGCAGTGAGCCAGATGTGGGGCTTGAGCTCACAAACCACGAGATCATGACCTAAGGTGAAGTTGGACACTCAACCGACTGAGCCACCCAGGTGCCCCAAAAGGATCATTTTAACTGGAGATGTAAGCTCACATGCAGGAATTGGAAGGGAAAATTCTAGAAAGGAGTCTTGGGGCCATATTAAGAAAGATCTTCTAGCGCATGGGTGGCTTAGTTAGGCGTTTGACTCTTGATTTAGGCTCAGGTCATGATATCACGGTTTGTGGAATTTGAACCCTGAGTTAAGCCCCATGTTGGGCTCTGCAGTGACAGTGCAGAGCCTGCTTGGGATTCTCTCTCCCTCTGTGTCCCTTCCCTGCTTGTGCTCTCTCCCTCTCTCTCAAAATAAATAAATAAACTTAAAAAAAGAAATCTTCAATGCTAGAGTTAAAAAGCTCTAGTTTATTCTTATGAAATCAGGGAGTGAATTGCCAAAGAGTTTCTGGGGAGGGGAGGATATGAAAGAATGGCTTAGGAAAATTAATCTGGCATGTATTTATTTAGTAAATATCTGTAGTCAATTTTGTATGGAGGTAGATGGATGAGTTATATGACTGAAGGCCTGGAAACCAATTAAGAGGTTATTAACTGGTAACTCTGTTGTTCCCAGAGTGTAACTATGATGTGCTTATTATACTGGGGTGGTAGGGATGGAAAAGAAAAATTAAGGTTGTCCAGAGAATGCCTAAGACAATTTGGTGGTACATTTAATTGCACAAAGCTGACTCCAGAGTTTTGCATTTGAGAATGGCATTAATAATAAAATGGATTAATAATAAAAATGGAGAAGGCAAGAGAGGAAGCTGGTTCAGGGACTGAGGTGATAATTTTTTTTAATGTCCTAAATTTTATTTTAGTTATTATTTTTTGTTAATTTTTTATGAGAGAGAGAGAGAGAGAGAGAGAGAGAGAGAGAGAGAGAGAGAGAGAATGCTAGCAGGGGAGAGGGGCAGAGGGCAAGAGAGAGAGAATATTAGGCAGGCTCCATGCTCAGTGTGGAGCCCAATGCAGGGCTGGATCCCATGACCCTGGGATCATGACCTGAGCCAAAATCAGGAGTTGAATGCTCAACCAACTGAGCCACTCATGTGCCCCAAATGTCCTAAATTCTTTTTTTAAAATTTTTTTTAAACCTTTATTTATTTTTGAGACAGAGAGAGACAGAGAATGAACGGGGGAGGGTCAGAGAGAGAGGGAGACACAGAATCTGAAACAGGCTCCAGGCTCTGAGCCATCAGCACAGAGCCTGACGCGGGGCTTGAACTCACGAACCGCAAGATCATGACCTGAGCTGAAGTCGGACGCTTAACCGACTGAGCCACCCAGGCGCCCCAAATGTCCTAAATTCTAAAAGGCAGGAAGACACCTTAGTAGAACTTGAGAGCATTGAGCAGAGAATGAAGTTAACTCAGAATCCCCACGAGGAAGGGTGATGGTTGAGGTCATGAAACTGGGCCACATCTCTGAGGCAGAAATAATATTAGAGAAAAGCAGAAGGTTGGATATTGCAGGATGGCCATAATTAAATTTAAATTATGCATATTATTCCCAATTGTATTAGCTTTTAATCCTAATCCCTCTCTGACATTGTCCTTCCAGACAGAAAGATCCCACTGGTTTCCATACTCCATAAAGTAGTATCTCTATCTCATAACATTCTTGAAGTTCAGACACTAATGTGTGTTCATCTCATATTTTCTCTTATTACCAGATGATTTTATAAAAGGACAGACTGGAATTTGCGGTTTGGTTTTCAGCACTATTATGTTTTGGAAACTTACGGCCCATGAAGAAGGGAGTTTGTCTTACTTAACTTTGTATCTCTAGCATTTAGCACAGAGTTCATCCCAGAATAGGTGGTTAACACATATTTCTCAAACAGGTGAATTTTGGAGACACTGTAAAAAGAGGTATAAAATGAATTAAAATGTTTAATAGGATAGCACAGTAGTTCATTCAAACTTCTGAAGTTTTGGTTTTTCATCTTTTTTTGAACCATGACTTTTATCAAGTGAAAACCACAGGGTTAAAAAGCACAAGTCTGGTTTAAAAAATGTATCTCTACTTTTAGAAACTAGCCCTTGTACAGTATCAATCTTTCTATCTAGTAAACCCTAGTTGTTAAAATCAATTGTCAAAATTCTACCTCGATCTCTAAAATCCAGTATATTAGGCTTACTATAAAGTTTCCTTCAGTTTATCTATTTTTTCTTTCTTTAAACAGAGTTAAAGAGATCTTTTTTTTTCCTTGGCATGTAAACCATAAGAGAGACAAGGACAAATTGGGTCCTCTTACAACCTTGCAGACTGGTCTGCTCCAGGCAGCAGCAGAAAACATCAGGTAGCCTGATTGAATTCATTTCTTCTATGCACCAGCTGGCATCACATTCCAGATCTTGAAATTCCCAGGGTTCATTTATCTTCACAATTTCTTACCTGACAATGAAAAGAGGACTACCAAGCTGATTCTGCATTTAATGTATGATAATGCCAATCTTGATGCATTGTTTTATGAGTTATAGCTAAAAGAGCTTATATAGTATTTGACAAGAAGATAATTCCCCACTTGTGCATGAAGCTAGTTAACCACAAGAGTAAGCACTAGGACAGTACTATTTCCTTTTTTCATTTAAATATGATTTTATGATCAATTTACATAGAATTAGAATCAGAACTCAGGACAGAGGTATCAGCTGCTTATTAAAAATCAGTGGAAGACAGTGAAATTTATTTGCCTATTTTATTTTTGAGAGAGAGATGGAGCGAGAGTGAGCGAGCAGGGAAGGGGCAGAGAGAGAGGAGAGAGAGAATCCCAAACAGCCTCTGTGCTGTTAGCACAGAGCCCAACGCAGGGCTTGATATCATGATAGTGAGATCATGACCTGACCTGAAATCAAGAGTTGGGTGCTCAACTGACTGAGCCACCCATGTGCCCTTATTTGCTTTTTTTTTTTTTATCACCACACGTAAGAAGTAGTGGCAAAATGACATCATTAAATAAACTCACTTTGAGCATTTTCTTTATTGTAAATTCTTATTTTAGATGTAAATTTATTTTTTGGTGTTTATAATTAAATTTGTGGTGATAATTGTAGCACTGTCGTTGTTTCTTCACTGAATCAAATATATGCTATTAAAAAAAAACAAATCATTGCTGGTGGATCTGAACTATTTTGGTGGATCATCTTAATTATGTC
Organism: Felis catus; assembly: GCF_018350175.1. Taxonomy (NCBI): domain Eukaryota; kingdom Metazoa; phylum Chordata; class Mammalia; order Carnivora; family Felidae; genus Felis; species Felis catus. The sequence goes on from NC_058386.1 coordinate 21,421,516, forward strand.
TCATTTTGCTTTAATGTCATTTGCCATTTTCCCTATTTCTGCATGTTGATAACCCTTAGCCGGGAATGAAGAGATTAGCATTAACTGAACTTGGACAAGCACTAAGGAGGGCTTTGGCCAAGTTGATTTCTAAGGTCTGTTTCTGCACTGAAGTCTTGTACTCTGTGCTGGGAGCATCTATATGGGCCCCTTATAAGGCATAAAGACAGAAAAGAAGAGAACAGAAAGTGTAGTGAAGCCAAAGGACAAAGAGGGAGTGGTAGATCTCCCTTTCATGGCATGGCCTTGTCATCCCACCCGGTTTTATTTGGATTCTGGTGAATTAATGTTGGGTGAGTTCAAAAGACTTCAAAACAGTCCAGATTTTTATATTTCTGACATATTTTCTGTTAGTTCAAGAAAGCAATTGTATCCATATATATGTGGGCAGCCCTTGAAGAATCGGCAGCAACACTTATTCGGAAGTTTATCTTGATAGTCGCTGCCTGTTGAAATTGAGTTTCCACATAAAAACTTTCATTTGCTATTCATTCTGGAGTAGAATAGTTAATGTTAGGATGAAAAAGGAAGAAGGTTCTTTCTCCCCTTTTTTTCAATTGAAAATTTATTTTATTTATTTTAAAATTTATATTCAAATTTGTTGACATACAGTGTAGTCTTGGCTTCAGGAGTAGAACCCAGTGATTCATCTCTTACATATGACACCCAATGCGCATCGCGACACGTGCCGTCCTTAATGTTCATCCCCCATTTAACACCCCTCCCGCACTCCCTTCCTCCAACAACCCTTAGTTTGTTCTCTGTGTTTAAGAATCTCTTATGGTTTCTTTCCCTCTCTTTTTGTATTGTATTTTTCCTTCCCTGTCCCTATGTTCATCTGTTGAGTTTCTCAATTCCACATGAGTGAAATCATATGGTATCTGTCTTTGACTGACTTATTTCTCTTAGCATAATACCCTCCAGTTCCATCCATGTTGTTGCAAATGGCAAGATTTCCTTCTTTTTCATCACTGAGTAGTATTCCATTGTATATATAAGCCACATCTTCTTTATCCCTTGATCAGTTGATGGACATTTGGGCTCTTTCCATAATTTGCCTATTGTTGATAGGACTGCTATAAACATTGGGGTACATGTGCCCCTTTGAATCAGCAGTTTTGTACTCTTTGGATAAATACCTAATAGAGAAATTGCTGGGTAGTTCTATTTTTAATACTTTGAAGAAGCTCCATACTATTTCCAGAGTGGCTGCACCAGTTTTCATTTCCAGCAGCAGTGCAAAAGAGTTCTCCTTTTTCTACATCCTTGCCTGTTGTTTCCTGAGTTGTTAATTTTAGCCATCCTGACCAGTGTGAGGCAGTATCTCATTGTGGTTGTCCTTAACCTATGTCCTCCTGGGGTGCCAAGCCCATAGCAGGTATTTAGGGTGTGCTGGATAATAGTGTTTAATTCATCAGAGTGGATCTCCAAGTGCTTCCCAATTTTGGCAGCTAAGGGAGAAGTCATTCCTTGGGTGGTAGCAGAAACTGGTAAGGTTTCCAGACACAGTGGTCATGGTGGAGGTCAGCAGTCTGTGGATGATTAGTATGATCCATGGGTGGTGGTAAACGTGACATGAGCAGGGGCAACTAGTGGAGCACAACACCACGGGTCTATTCCAGTTTCATTGCAGTACGTAACTCTGGGAACTGTAATGTCATTCACCATGGACCAGGCATACAGAACTTGATAGGTGTGACGTGTAAGGTGGAGCCGTCCATTTTCATGGCTGTGTCCTGTAAGTGCTAAGATCTAGAAAATGCTCAGGATTCTCTCTATTGGTAGGTTACCAAATTTCCCTTTATAGGCTTAATATAGGTGGTGAGGCCTCCATTTCAGTGGGTTCCTCCGTTCTCTCACCTATAATACCCTTGACATTCATGAATAACTACCACGTCAGCCGATTTTTCTTCAGTAGACGACGAACATAGCAGTAAGTAAAAACTAACAAACCCAAATTAGGGGAGAATAGTGGATAATAGACTAGGTTCGCTCACTAAGTGACTCACTTCTGCATACCAGCCTCCTGATACATGAAATTCTGAGTTGTGCGTTAGAGCAGTTATGAAAGATTACGTCATAGGTATTTGTTGTCTCTTAGGAAGAGCTGAAGCTATTCCTTTCCAATATGAGACTGCCAGTGGTTTACTAGAATTTGTACATCTTAGAGTGCCCAAAAGAGAAGAAAGGACATTTCTTTTCATACTTATCACTGTGGATGCCAGGGTGTCATTTAGCTCAAAGAGAAAACCGAAGGTTTCTCATCTTCTGTTTGTGCAGTTTTTTTTTCTACTTCATTGTAGATGCCACAAAAAGGATGTTTGTGTCCTTTAATCTCCTGGAGTGTCAATGGGTCTGATTTTAGAACCAGATGATTCTTAGTATGGTCTCTTGGCCCTGCCACTTATTAGCTGTTTGACGTTGGGCAAGGTACTAGACCTTTCTTTTTTAAAAATTTTTTTTATTTATTTTTATTTTTATTTTTTAATTTTTTTTCATTTTTTTAATATTTTATTTATTTATTTTTTTCAACATATGAAATTTATTGTCAAATTAGTTTCCATACAACACCCAGTGCTCATCCCAAAAGGTGCCCTCCTCAATACCCATCACCCACCCCCCCACCTCCCCCATCAACCCTCAGTTTGTTCTCAGTTTTTTTTTTAATTTTTTTTAACATTTATTTATTTTTGGGACAGAGAAAGAGCATGAACAGGGGAGGGGCAGAGAGAGAGAGGGAGACACAGAATCGGAAGCAGGCTCCAGGCTCTGAGCCATCAGCCCAGAGCCCGACGCGGGGCTCGAACTCACTGACTGCGAGATGGTGACCTGAGCTGAAGTCGGACGCTTAACCGACTGAGCCACCCAGGCGCCCCTGTTCTCAGTTTTTAACAGTCTCCTATGCTTTGGCTCTCTCCCACTCTAACCTCTTTTTTTTTTTTTTTCCTTCCCCTCCCCCATGGGTTTCTGTTAAGTTTCTCAGGATCCACATAAGAGTGAAACCATATGGTATCTGTCTTTCTCTGCATGGCTTATTTCACTTAGCATCACACTCTCCAGTTCCATCCACGTTGCTACAAAGGGCCATATTTCATTTTTTCTCATTGCCACGTAGTATTCCATTGTGTATATAAACCACAATTTCTTTATCCATTCATCAGTTGATGGACATTTAGGCTCTTTCCATAATTTGGCTATTGTTGAGAGTGCTGCTATGAACATTGGGGTACAAGTGCCCCTATGCATCAGTACTCCTGTATCCCTTGGGTAAATTCCTAGCAGTGCTATTGCTGGGTCATAGGGTAGGTCTATTTTTAATTTTCTGAGGAACCTCCACACTGCTTTCCAGAGCGGTTGCACCAATTTGCATTCCCACCAGCAGTGCAAGAGGGTTCCTGTTTCTCCACATCCTCTCCAGCATCTATAGTCTCCTGATTTGTTCTAAGCCTCCTATGTTTTCTCATCTCACAATGCTCTTGTTACAAGGATTATATAAGGATTTAATGAAGTGAAGAAAAAAAAATGCTATATAGGGTATGGTACAAATTAGCTGCTCAACCAGTACTGGTTCCCTTCCCCCTCCTCTTTATTTTGTTAAATTATATCTCATCAGTATCCTAAAGGTCTTGTAGAGAACTGTAAACATTACGAAATATGAGTATCCTTTTCCAAAGTTCTAGCATTCCTGTCATCTAAACAGGGAACTGTGTGTTTGTGTGTCCACAGTGAGGGCATGAGTGTGTATGCTTGTGAATGTGTGTGTGTGTGTGTGTGTGTGTGAAGTGAAAGTAGGGATAAAACAGTAAGTAGGTGCAGGTCCTGGTGCACTTATTATGATCTATGAGTTGGCTCTAAGTCAATGAGTCTTGCTAACCCAATTCTAGAAGTCTACTCAAGTGAAGCATTGGGACCAATATGTGATATTTGGATAATCCAGGCAAGCAACAATCCAGGCAGGAAGTAATTTTATTTTCCTACTAAGCCAAACTGTCAGGTAGCATCATATTTATAAAATATTCCTTCACACCAGACATAAAGTTTAAGGCAGGAGCAAAGAAGGTATATTTCCTTTAAACTTACTGTAAATAGAAAGCCATTATTACATCTCCAGTGTTCCATCTATTGTGAAAATGGAGCCCAGAGAAGCAAACACATTTATGTCAATCATCAGGAAGCGAGTTCTGAAGCTGAATTATCCAGATAATTGCCCTAATTTTTCATCCTGGCCTGTGATTGTTTCCTTTTCTACTGCTCTACACAGTTTTGCCTTTTTTCTTGGTCCTCATCATTTTGCACTTCCTGGCATTCTGTGTGTCAGCTGGCCATGTCATTGACTTTTATTTTTGTGGAGGTCACTTTTTTAGGAGCATCTCTTCAGCTTCTGATTGCCCTTCGTGGACAGGAATTTGAATAAAAAAGTATGAGAGATGCTATTGAGGTGGGGGAAGGGTTTGCCAGTGGAGAGGTGAATCATACTGTGAAAGCTGTGGAACTCACTCCCCCAAACACCTACTCCAATTTTGGCTCTTTGACAATGCTGTCTCTTTGAGAAAGAAGAACAGTTTGATCTGAATTCTTATTAGGTTTTGAGCCACCAAATTGGAATGTAATAAGCTCATTTGGAAGGGTTTTGAATTAGCTTAAAACAGACCCACGCTGAGCTCATAGAGGAGACCCTCCTACACTTTCCAGGCGACCTGTAGTCTGCAGACTGAATTTTGAAACTCTCTTCTTTGTCTCTCCTCTCATCTTATGCTTGTGTTCTTTTCTCCTTTGAACTGACTACTTCTAGGTATATTGTACACTTCTTGGAAAGACTGTAACAGATCTCATTTGTAAGTTTCTTTCAGAAAATCATAAATTTAGAGAGAAAAAAGCAAGACACCTTTCTTCAATAGGAGGGAAACTTAGCTTCTGGAATCTTTCAGTTTGGCATTCTCCAGTAGTGCTAATAACCTCTGAATGAGGAGTGTTTTGGCATACATCAAAACACTCCAGAAATACCAAAATATATCAATGCCTTACTTGTGGATGTACACCAATAGAAAATTGTTTAGGAAAGAAGAGTCTGGGACCTTTAGATGGGTAGGAGGGGGAAGAAATAGTGTTACGGGCAGCCTGTTGCACCTCTGAGCAAATGAAAGAAGTCCAGGACGAAGGAGAAGACTGGTTATTTGGTGGAGACAGCTTGCTGAGCTTTGTTGGGGCCTCTCTGTTTAGCCCATCATTATGCGTCTCTGCACATCATTTTGTACCCATGTGCATTTACCTGTAGGATCTATTCCCAGGAGCACAGCTGCGTGGCCAAAGGATATGTGCATTCTTTCTTTTTAAACACTTAAAAAAAAAAGTTTATTCATCCATTTTTAGACACAGAGATAGAGCAAGCATGAGTTGGGGAGGGGCAGAGAGAGAAAGAATCCCAAGAAGGCCCCATACGGCAAGCACAGAGCCCGAGGCAGGGCTAGATCTCATGAAGTGTGAGATCATGACCTCAGCTAAAGTCAACAGCCAGATACCTGATGGACTGAACCATCAGGTCTTTGGGTTTTTGTCTCCCAGTCCCCCACTTTGCCCTTCTTATTAAGGTATAGTACTCCAGGAGGATCCCTTGACTTGATTTTCCTGCTTCAAATGATGCCTTGGGCCCCTGCACTGAGCGTTTGAAAAGTGGCCAGGCTATTTTAAATTTTCAAGTACTGGGTTGCTTCTTGTTGGAGGTCAGAGAGAAGACGTGACCGCCGGTTGACCCCGGAGTCAGACCCTTGCAACTGGAGGCTCCTCCCCCCTCCCCGTCCTTGCTGTGCGCGCTCCCGCTCCCCGGGCCGCTCGTGCTCCCACAGCTGGAGCCATTTGGCGGGACGCAGCCTCGAGGGAGCGCTGTGTGATTGAATCCAGCCGGATGGTGCAGATGAGTAGGCCTTGCGAAGGCTTCGGTGCAAACGGGGTAGGTGTGGATGCCTCCGGCTGGGCGTAGAGACCTCGCATCGTGGCGCGGGAGACAGGCCTGGCAGTAAGTTCTTTCGCTTTTTGCTCCCCACCCCCGTCCTCGCCCTGTCCTTGTGCTCTGCGCCCTGGCCACTTTCGCATCTCGCTCGCGAAGCTGCCCAGGTTGCCAGCCCGTGCTTCTTGTTGACGGACGCCTGTTGTTTCCAAATCGATTCCAAACAAAGCTCGGTGGACAGCTTCCTAACTTTTCCTCTATTGTCTGTAACGGCAGTGGCTCTTGTCGGTCGTTCCGGTTGTGGAGTTGGGTGCCTGGCTTTCGTTTCGTTGGCTTCCCTCCGTCGTGTGAGGGGTCCTGGGGTTTTGTGCACGCGTGGAGGCGCCGGCCTCGGGGGGTCCTGCTCGGGCCGGGTCCAATGCAGCTCCTCCGTGCGGGGCTCCTCCACGGTGAGTCGTGTGGAGGCCCCGGGAGGCAGAGGCCGGCCGGCTGCCCTCCCTTTGGGGCGTGGGGTGGCGTGTTTCCTGGGGGTGGGAGCCGCCCCGGCCTCCCCGGCCTCCCCGTGGCCTTACCTTGCGGGTGGAGTGGCGGGGCGCGCTCTAGCCTGTGTGCCAAATGGCGCAGCCCTGGTCCTGTGGTCACAGGGTCAGTCCAGCTCTCTCCCATTCCTTTGGGGGATCACCCTTCTTACCGCCTGTTCCTTTTCTCAGCCTCCATGCCTTCTGGTTTGGAGGTTCCGTGCTCCTTCGGGGAAGAAGTCCTGTTTTACCGCCTTTCTCCCGCTTCGGTCTCGACGCTTAGGAATTCCTCAAGAGTGTCGCAATTTGCTGTCAGTTGGAGTCGCTTAATGCCTTTGAGAGTTTCCTCACTGCTCTGGTCTTGTGATGTTCTCCTTCTCACCTTTCTGGCACTAATACAGATACGTTTGTTGTTGGGGTTCTCCTCTATTTTCAATAGGCTGTGAAACTGCAGAGGTTGCCCATGTGTTCTCCATGGCTGGCGAATAGTTTTGCTTTCCTAGCGTGTAGCTGTTTTCGGAGAAATTTAGCATTTTCTTCTTCAGTGAGGTAAAATTGACAAGAATGATACTTCAGGTAGTGTGCCGTTCTTGTTTGTTCTTTTCATCTTTTGTCAAGTTGGTTGGCCTACAGTGTATCCGGTGTGCTCTTGGTTTTGGGGGTAGATTCCTGGGATTCATTGCGGACATACAACACCTAGTGCTCGTCCCAGCAAGACAGTGCAATGGTTTGATGTATGTACCTCGGGAACTGCTCACCACGATAAGCTAATTAACATTCATCAACTCCTACAGTTAATACCTGTGAGTATGGTGTGAGTGTGTGTGCGTGTGTGTGTGTGTGTGTGTGTGTGTGTGTGTGTGATAACAACAGTTCGGATGTATTCTCACCGAACTTAACGTATACAATACCTTTTGATGAACTATACGCACTGTGATGTACATGAAATCTCCAGAATTTATTCACGCTGCATAGCCGCGACATGGTACCCTAGGATCAACATGGCCCCATTTCCCTTTCCCTCAAGCCCCTGACAACTACCATTGTATCCTGTGTTTTTAGTAGATGAAAATTGGTGAGATTGCACATGTGAAATCCTGCCATATTTGTCTGTATCTGGCTGATTTTGCTTAGTATAGTGTCCTCCAGGCTTGCTCATGTTGTTGGAAAAGACAGGATTTCTTTCTTCGTAAAAATTTTTAAATGCTTATTTATTTATTTAGAAAAATTTTTTTAACGTTTTATTTATTTTTGAGACAGAGAGAGACAGAGCATGAACGGGGGAGGGTCAGAGAGAGGGAGACACAGAATCCGAAACAGGCTCCAGGCTCTGAGCTGTCAGCACAGAGCCCGACGCGGGGCTCGAACTCACGGACCGCGAGATCATGACCTGAGCCGAAGTCGGCCGCTTAACCGACTGAGCCACCCAGGCGCCCCTAAATGTTTATTTAGAGAGACAAACAGTGTGGGTGGGAGGGTGCACGGAGACGGAATCCAAAGCAGACTCCAGGCCCCAAGCTGCCAGCACAGAGCCCGATGTGGGGCTCAAACCCCCGGACTGCTAAATCATGACCTGAGCCCAAGTCAGACGCTTGATTGACTGAGCCACCCAGGTGCCACGGATTTCTTTACTTCTAAAGGCTGAGTAGTAGAATATTCCATTGCAGAAGAACACCACGTTTTCTTTTTTGTCTGTTCATCCGTTGATGTCCACGGAGGCTGCTTTCATATCTCAGCTGTTGTGAACAATGCCGTAGTGAACATGGCAGTGAGTGTAAGGATCTCTTCAAGATAGGGATATTAATCTAGTAAATAAGGTACTTAAAAGGCCATTCTGTCTAATTTCTGAGGGAATATGTAAAATTATTTTTTGATAACTACTAACCAAAAATTGAAATCCCTGATTGTGAAATTGATAATTACACAGGGAGGCAGGGCTGGAATTTTACCAAGCTCTTATTTTCACTTTTCATAATTTAATTATCATTGCTTAGATTGTCATTTCACAGTTGAAATGGCAGAATTGAAGAATATTGTCTATTCTAGTTTTGCACGATGATTTTTGAGCAAGACTTATTTGATCTTGATCACTCTAACTTTCTGTAAGAACTTATCACCTACCACAGTTTAGACTGAGGAACACAACAAAATCATGGACCCTCTGACTTGAATTGTTTCATGATAATACATTGGTTTCAGATGAGATTCCAGCTTTATTAAGAATCCCTATGCTATTTTGAAGAATTGCCCCATTTTTTTTAAAGCAGGCAAAGCCTTTAAAATCTATGAGAGATGCTAAAATTATGATTGATTCTTTTGCTTTTAAAACTTCCAATCTCTTTTCTCATTTTGAACTGGGAAAACATATTGACTTTTTAGGTAGAGATGTAGGAACATTCATATTTATTCAGCTGGAGAGGGAAGATTATGAATTTGAAATTTCACAGCCATTTCTTAGTCAAAGGGTAATGGAACTTTAGAGCCAAAAGGCCTCTCCAAATAGCTTTGTGGTGATGAGTAGAGAGCAGAGAACTGAAATCAGAAAAACGGAGGTCAAGTTCCTACTTTGCACTTGGTAGCTGTGTGACCCAAGTCGAGTTATATAAATTCTTTATTTTTTTTATTAAAAAAATTTTTAATGTTCGTTTATTTTTGAGAGAGACAGAGACAGAATGCACGTGGGTTAGGGGCAGAGAGAGAGAAGGAGACGCAGAAGCAGGCCCCAGGCTCTGAGCTGTCAGCACAGAGCCCGACGAAGGCTCCTACTCGGGAGCTGTGAGATCATGACCTGAGCCGAAGTCGGACGCTCAACCGACTGAGCCACCCAGGCGCCCGAGTTCTATAAATTCTTTAAGCTCTGTTTGCTGATCTGTGAATGGAAGTTAATCCCTGCCCTGTTAATTTTACTGCTTTATCTTAAGGATCAAATGACACAGTGTACAAAAAAACACTCTGGGAATTGTGAGCTGCTGTCAAATATACGGGGATTATTTTCTTCTTGCAAAGGAGAAAAACCTATATTGGTTCCTCCTGCATGAGAGGAGGCAGTGGGTTTATTTTGCCATGTTGTGGTGGGGTAAACTCCTGAAGCTGGTTCTGTTTTTTTGTTTTTGTTTGTTTGTTTTAACCGGTTGAGCTATCATAAACTCCGAGATTGATACTTGGACTGCTATTTCCCTGCCTTAAGTCTCCCTCTTACCCCAGCTTGTATGAGCTGCTTCTATGGACCTGTTTTTATTAATTCGAAGCCAAGCACTGCAGAAAGGGCTTTTATTTTTGTTTCTTATTTAATAAACTAGATAGAAATCCCCACTCAATCTACTTGGCCAAATGACTGTAAAAGTCTTGATTGTTACTTTGCCTTTTATAGCTGTTTCTCCCAAGTATCTAAAACATCTGGAGGATGACTTTTCGCTTCAGTGTAAGGTCAGCTGGAACAAAGGGGTCCCAATTCTCTTCCAGAGTTCTCAAGATAATTAAAAGGAAGCTGAGTGCCTCATGTTGAATAGCATCATTTAGATTCATTAAGTAAAAGGGTTCAGGATAAGGAAATTGAATATTCAGATTTAAGATCAGATTAATGGAAGGTTACAATGCTGTTCACTTAACCAGATGTGGGGAAAGAAGCACTAGGTCATTCAAATAGGGAAAAGTGAAGATTCGTGTCTAGCTAGAGAGAATGGGAGGAAAGTGTATGAAAACTTTCCAGTCCCTTCGTAGAAAGGGACAAGCTAGAAAGTAGGGAAGCTGTGAAAACATTAAGAATGCTTCAGAACTTGTAGAACAACACTTTTTTTTTTTCTGAAACAAGTATTTTCCTATTAAGGAGAAGACTTGGCATGCAAATGGTTTTCTATGTGGTTATCAGGAAGAGAGACTGAATTTTTAAAACTTAGTTTTGAGTAGTTTTAGACTTCCAGAAAAAATGAAACGATAGTGCAGAGACCTCTCCTATACTCAGTTTCCCCTATTATAATGTCTTAAGTTGACGTGGTACATTTTTTACAAGTGCTGAATCAGTATTGATGGGAATATTAGGTACAGTGCATACTTTATTCAGATTTCCTGAGCACTTTTTTTCTTTTTTATTTAACACCTTTTTGTGTTTGAGAACCCATCCAAGACTCCACCTTAATTTTAGTCCTGAGGTCTCCTCAGGCTTCCCGAGATGGTGACAGTTTCTCATCTGGGATTTGTCTATGGTTTTCTCCTGGATAGACCAGGGTTATGGCTTCTTGGGAAGAAGGATACAGGGGTAAAGTGCTGTTTCCATTTCTTCATTGTAAAGTTCTACTCCCCCTCCCCCGCTCCCATTTCCACACTGTATTCTCTGGAAGGGAGTCACTATGTGCAGCCCCCATGGGGTGTAGAGGAAAAATCTAATTTTAATTAAGAAAAAATCATTGTTGGCAAACATTTGAATCATTAAGTGACCTCATCATTGCACTTAACAGGCTCATTTGGCCAATAAACTTCCAGATAGGTGTGTGGCAGCCAACATCTTAGGAGGCAAATGGAGTGGACCTAATGTTTAGAGCAGGGCCCTCCTTGAGGGCATCACCCAAATTGCAGGGTCTGAAAATTCAGTCTGCCACTGGGACCACTTTTGTGACATCCATTAGGTCTTGCCTGGAGTTGAGTCAGGTCAGAAGAAGAATCCTCATACTGGAGCAAACTTCCAAATCCCCTGGGGGGCTTGTTAAAACACCCCTTCCCGGTCTCCACCCCCAAGTTGTCTGACTCTGTAGGTCTGGAGCTAGTTCTGAGAATTCGGTTTGAACAAGTTCTCAGGTGATACTAATGCTGCAGACCACACTTGGAGAACCACTGGGGTCGCTGGTAGGGTCAAAACAATTCAGCCACGTTATTTTAATCCCGTGCTGAGCTGTTGACACAGCATCACAGTATATTGCTAGGCCTTTATCTTGGACTTGAGGCTGCTACAGGAAACAACTGCTTAATGTTGATTGACTTCAGGCTTTTCTGCGAAGCTCATTCTATGGACGCTGCTGTGAGAATTTCCTCCATAGCATTCCTCATTGGAATTCCTCTGCTCTCAGAAACGCAGGTAGGATCTGTTCTTGGAGAAAGAGTGATAGGGTGTCTTGCTTTGGCCTCTGGAAGGCTTACAGTTTGAGTTAACACAACTGTATTGACTTTGTTCCTGTGTTCCTTTATTCCTTTATGCTAAGGTCCTTGCTCGGTTTTATCCAGTGTATTGTTGGATTTGTATTGTAAGCAGTGTATAAGCATAACCCTTTTGGAAATTAATAATTGTAACTGGCCTACACTAAGCACTCATTGTCTGTATCCACTCTGATAATCAGATCTATTTCCCCATTTTACAGATGAGAAAATGAATCCGGTTAATCAACTTTTTAAACACCAATCATCTACGGAATGGTGGACCAGGGGCTGCAATCCCTGTCACCCCCAGCTAGTGCTTCCGGTTGCTCTTGAATTTAAGAAGGGCTATGTGGTATGGAGGACAGAACCCAAGTGGCTAGTTGTTGGTTGTATCCCTGGAGTGTGGGGCTTGTTCAGGACTCCCCTTCATCATCTCTACCCTGGGGGATACCAGTACTTTGCTCAGAGTTGTCTCAAGTGGTGAAGAAAATTTTAAAGTACTTAACAGACTGCCATGTTGATGGTAAGCACTCAGGATATTCTTTATTTCAAAGCCTCTGCCCACGTGAGCTTATTTCATTTAATTGTGTAACTCACAGCATCTAAGGTAGTAATATTTGTAAAGGAATAAAGACTCCATAAAGAAAATATTTCTAGCTTTATTCATATGGGCCCTGAAGTTTGTATATATACTTAGAGTTCTTGAATTTGGAGATTTGTTACAAACAGATTTTAAGAAATAAAGTTTAAGAGGGTGAAGAAACTTAGAAAAACTATGCAACTTACATAGGATTGGTATTGTATCTTTGGATAAAATAATCCCATTGCCTGGGGAACTTAAATTGAGTTTGTGTTCTTAAGAAGCATGGGTCAGAGAACTCTGTCTAGTACACCAGAAATGAGAAATCTTTGAGCTACGAGCTTTTGAAGTGGGGTAGTCAAACCCTCCATTAAGTGCCTTGTGGTTTTGTGTAAAATTTTGCCAGTGGAATTCTTTGTCTTCACCTTTAATGTTTTGGCTGTTTTTTTTTTTTTAAAGTGAATAGCAAATAGATGATGACATTTTCATTACATAATTCATTCTTGATCAGAGCCACAAAACAGCTCCTCTCTTTACTTGTACTAATGAGCTTTCTGTCCCTTCTTTCTAGTTACTAGTTTTGCCTGTGTTCGAGCTTTTTTTTTTTTTTTTCTTTTGAAGCAGTGCTGTGTCTGAAAGCAGATCAATCTGGGGATGGGAGGATTTTGGTCTCACTGTTCCCTGACAACATTCTAGACGTATGAACTGATTTGAGGAGAAATCAAACAGGCTGGAATGGGAAGGCAGGAGAGGACATCCAGTACCTCTGAATCAGTCTGTTCAGCATGGGATAAATTCGCCTTGAAAAAAAAATGTTTTGGAAGCTAGTGTCCAGGAAATAGGATCTTGTAATATGATAGTGATAATTTACTATTAAAACTCAGAGGAGAAAAAAATGCAGTCCGTAGTCACTAATTTAGAAGGTCTATATTCCCAGATTGTCTACACATCCGCTTTCTTATGTATCAGCAATCCAGAATTGACTAAAGATGTTCAGTGTTCCTCTGCCTGTTGGTAAATCGGACATTTGCATTCATCATTCTTTATCATTCCTTCTTGATTGGGAGAGCTGGCTCATTTCAATGCTAAAAATTCCCAGAGATGAAGACGCTGTCTCTTTTTTGCTTAGGCTCTTATCTGAAAACATTTTGTTGAAGTTTTGACAGCTGCAGGAGGAAGTAGCTGTACAGTAGGAGGAGCATAAGGCTTTGGAGGCAGATAAAAAGCTTGGAATCCCTGAATGAATTACTCAAATTCCATGTCCACTTCCACGTACATAAAAATCTACACATAGTAGTGCGTATTTGGCAAGATTGTGGTAAGGGTTAAAGGAAATGACACCCAGATCCTGGGATGATGTGAGGGACATAGGAGGTGCTCAAATTGTTCCTTTTCATTCCTTGGTAGTAAGAAGTCCTAAATGCCATTGATTCTATATGAAAAGGCCTCCAAGAAGAATGCCTTGCAGAATTTTTAACCCTAAGGAACTGAGAGAACTCAGTGCCTGTAGAAGAGTCAAAACATCTCCCTCCTCACCATCATCTAGAAATGACAAATGTCATTAAATGATAAACTGATCGGTACATTTCCCTTCACAGGAATTATACTATCTGGAGGATTTCTAATAGCCTAAAGTCTAGCTGACACTCGATGACTAATATTTAAAATAAATAATAGACAACAAAATTAATAGCTGGCATTTTAAGTGCTGCAACTTGTCACCAAATACTGTAGCGCCCTAAATCATTAGCTGCCACCTCCTATAATTGGTAGAGCAGTACTGTACTATGCCCAATATTGCTGAGATGTTCTCTGATACCCGCAGACAATTCTCTGGCCTATTTTTGGTGCTCCAATTAACTTTTTGCCAAATTTGAATTACTGGGATTGGAACTATTCAAATGCTACCTCATGCTAGCTTTCAGATTGATCTTAATTGCATTAATTGATAGTAATTTCCCCATCCAAAACTTTTGGGGAGTAATTTAGTCTTGGTAAGACTGCTGAAGCCACTGAGGTGCCACCACCTGAACACTTAGTGCACTACAGTGACACAAAAAATGCATGCCAGAGCTCTGAGCTTTCAAAAAATGTTTTATTTATAAACCATATCTTGGGTGACAACAATTCTCAAACAGTTGGCAAATACTCCTTTGGCTAGATACGAGATGTGAGAAAACAGTGAAAACTTGTGTTGAGGTTAGAATTTTCCTAGCTATCCTCCTGTAGAACCCGTTTTTCTTGGATTTCTCTAGGGTTCCTGTTCAGCGCTCTGACTAAACGGGAGAATGATGGAGGGCTCCTGTGGGTTAAATGAGGCTGCCAGGCATTGCATGTGTCTATGGGAAAAGGATAGATGAGACAGGAAGGATCATGTTCTTGATCTTGTATGACTTTGTGTTTGAATTTGAGACCCAGCTTCTATTAGCCCCATCCCCAGGCTAAGTGTATAATAAATCAAAGACCGGTAGTGAAGTGAATACATAGTTACTCTCATAAGTGGACAGTATGTAAGGCGATATGACCTGTTCAGAGACCCATTTGGCAATATATATAAAACATTAAAAAAAATCACTTCAGACCTAGGTTTGCCATCGCTAGGAATTTATTCTAGGTATTTGTACTATAAGCACAGAAACAACCTGAATGGGGATCAGTGGGGGGCTGGTTAAATCAAGATCCATCTAGGGAATGAAATATGATGTTAAGAACAAGATAGCACTATAGTTGCTGACACGAGAGATGTTGGATGAAAGTTTTCTCTAGCTTTATTGTAAGAATGTAGTATGTAACGTATATAATACAAAATAAGTATTAATTGAGTGTTAAAGCTTCCAGTCAACTGTAGACTATTTTTAGATTTTGGGGAGTGAAAAGTTAGATGTGGATTTTTTGACTGGGAGAGGGCCCCAATCCTTGTGTTAGCAGTACATTTATGTATATAAATACACAAACATATACACACTATATGCTAGTAAAATGGAAGGATAAGTTGTAAAATTTAAATGGTTAATTTTAGCAAGATCTCAAAGTAGTAATATAGAGACTGAATGGGACCTTTTTGTTGTAGACCTTGCACTGTTGTTTACCTATCCATATACTTTGGTAATTGTAAAAATCTATAAAAAAGTGAAGGCTCTAAAAGTAGAAAGTAATGAGATAATGAGAAGCAGTTGGCATTGACAAATATTGTTACTAATGAGGATAATAACTGAAATATCCAGAAGGCTTACTATGCCAAAAGCCGAACGCTTGACATAAATCATTTCCTTTAATTTTTCATAGCTGCAAATGCTGATTTAAGCCTAGAAAACCAGGGCATTGCAAGGTTAAGTACCTAGCCCAAGATCACACAGTTAACTAAATAAGTGGTGGAACCTTGGCTGAACTACCAAGCCTTTCTGGTAACTACTAAGCTATGCTGTTATTCTGTCCTCTACAGCTTTCTCTCTACCTTTGAAGCCTGTTGAGGCACATGAGGCTTTTGGAGTGTCCTAAGCATAACCATGTTATGGGGCTGGGAAAGGAGAAGAAAGAAGTTACCTGCCTTGAAGCATTGTTTTGAAGCAAAAGGGAAGGTTTCATTTCTGTAATGTTTTCTCTTTGAAACCATCAATTTTTTAATACGGAGTTTGCATGCCAGACCATTGATATTTTCAGCAATTTGGAGTAATAGCTCAGTTTTCATAGCATTGATAGCTGTGCCGAACACACATGATTATAAAAGAAAAGCGCTTACATAGTTCTGGTAACAGTGGGATAGAGGGTGAGCAACAGACTCAGCAGGAATAGGTGTGTATTCACCCCCTCTGACCAACGCAGCCTGATCATTGTACTTTGACCCAGATAAGGCAGGAAGGTAGTTCTTCAGCATCTGACGTTGTAACTGTAATCTTGGATACTACAAGGGAAAGACAGCATTCCTCGGCTTCCATCCACTTGTCATTGCAGAGTGCCCTCTGCTGAAGAAGCAGGGAGGCTTACTAAGGGTTTTGTGCCTGAATAGCACTGTGCGTTCCCACCCCCACCCCCCACCCGCTTGTTGCTGTTTGAGGGGAGAAAAAATAATTTTCCCTGTAACCTTTTAGGATCGTGTCTGAGGACCCTCTGGAATAAAAGATTAGCAGGAGAAAAAAAAAGAAGTTTAATAAGTTGTATTCCTCCTATATACGTGGGAGAAACCCGGGAAAATTAAACAACTCCCCACAAGGCCCAAGCCATAACCTGAAATCTCACCTCCAGCTAAAGATAAGATGTTGGGGTGAGAGGGTGGATCCAGTTAAGAGAGGTTTCAGGCACAGCACCGTAGACAAGGGAAAGGTTGTTACGCAAATTGAAGTCTTTGCTTTTTCTAGTGGTGCAGGTTTCTAGAGATTGACTGTTTCCACCACCCCCACCCCCTATGTCTGCTGTTAATTTTTTAATTTATAAAAATTTTTAATTTTAATTATACTATTTTAGGTCTGCTGTTTCCTAAGGGTGATCTTGAGCTGATTATTATGTTGCCAAAGAGGACTATTTTGAAGTGGCAGTTTCTCCCCGCCTTCACTATGTTGTTTTTTTTCCATACATAAATTCATACATATGTGTATGTGTGCATGTACACATATATAATGAAAGCCATTTACCTGTGTTCAGCATAAACCTGTATTTGACTTTGAAGTCTACCACAGCACACTGACACTGCCCAAACACTAAAACAGACCAAACATAACTATGTGATCACCTTACTTTGTTATTTTTACCTTGGAGCAACATTGACACTTGGGCTTGTCAAGAAGGAAAACCCCATCAAAATTTCCACTTTGTGCAATGTTCCATGAGGTACACACATCCTTCTAGATTCTTTATTGCATGCTTAGCTGAATTCTTTGCAAACCCTTTGCTCTCCCTCTATTCTGATCCGGCTCTGAGACTTACTTTACTTGACTTTTCAAGTATGGACAAGTTTTGACGAGTAAACCTATTTTACACGTTTGGAAAATTCTTTATAAATGGAATGATGGGTTATGGTTTAGTTCCATATCCAGGTTTTCACATAAAACTTTGGGAAATTTCTTCTAGTGTTTGGCATAACCTTTGTGAAATATGCATGTATATTAAAGATCTAAACTTTGCTTTAAAGCAAGCTGTGGTTTTAGCAAAACTTACCCAGAAGTTTGTGAACCTTATTAATGGCAATTAAATAGAAATGAGACCTTTTCCTTAGCTTTTCAACCTGGGTTAATAGGATAAAAAGGAAATATCTGAAGTGGATTGTTAGTAACATGATTGCGTTTCCTTGGGCAAGCATCCTTTTGTTACTATTTTTTTTAATTTGAGAGTGCACACACAAGTGGAGAAGAGGGGCTGAGGGAGAGCGTGAGAATCTTGAGCAGGCTTCATGCTCAACATGGAGTCTGATGTGGGGCTCGATCTCACAACCCTGGGATCATGACCTGAACCTAAATCAAGACTTGGATGCTTAACTGACTGTACCACTCAGGTGCCCTGCAAACATTTTCTTTTAAATAAAACTGTTAACCAGCTTTAACTGCTATCCACCATAGCAAAAACATTTTTAATAGACTTCAGAGTAAAGAAGTAAGGCCATGAATTACAGGTTTTGTGTTTATTTTTTAGTTTATTTTCATGAGTTCAGTACCTCCTATAGTTAAAACACTACCAAACCTATCTCTCTAAATCTTAGAGTATGCCAGAGGGCCTGGGTGGCTCAGTCACTTAAGCTTCTGACTCTTGATTCTGCTGCTGTCAAGATTTCCTCTCTCTCTGCCCCTCCTCTCATGTGTGTGCTCTGTTTCTCTTTATCTCTCAAAATAAATACACTTTAAAAATAAGATAAAATTATTTTCCTCTATCAAAAAAAATCTTAGAGTATGTCATATATTCCAAGTAAAAATTGGCACCCATTATCTGTTCGTTATGTGAGGGTAAGGAATTTAAATTTTGTGGTGTCTTGGAGCCTTTGGGAAGTGAGGTTGTGTAACAGTAGCTATGACTAATTCCTTGGGTTTTTTGCCTGAGATGTTGATAATGGCATTAATTACCTTCAGCATCCATTATTTCACTGGTGAATTCAGGGCTTAAAATGTCATTTATGGCCATGTTCCTTCCTTGTAAGAGCCTTCTTTTTGTGCTTATTGAACATTTATAGCTTTTACATTAAGGGCCAACCCCTTCATGTTAATTTTTTTGTTTGATTTAGTTTTGTTTTCAGTTAGGTCTCAGTGCTAATGTTGGAAATAGGTTGCTTGGTAGGATTTTAAAACTATTCTTGAAGGTGTTCTGTTTTTCTCCTCATATTGTAAATATATTTACTCTGGTTTACAAAGTTACAAAAAGAGTATTGTTTGAGGGAAAATGTCAAAATATCTTCAGATACCTTCCATTATATTCTTTATTGCATAGCCACATTTTCATCTTGATTTCTATTAAGAGGTTTTCTTTTACTTGAGGAATTTGAAATCTGTCAAAACAGTGCATTAAATTATTCTGAATCCTCATGATACAGTGTTTGATTTTCTTCTCGTGGTGATGGGCAGCCTGTGATGCAATTGTGACATGTCTATAACCTTCTCCATACATCCTGACCAAGAGAGCTTTCAAGCGTCTAGACTTGATCTAGAATTAGGATGTGAAGAAGGTGGTTGGCTAGCAAGGATGGATAAGAGCTTTCTGGAAATCTTAGTACTTGTAATCGTGGTTTGGAAGCAAGGCATTTGATTTTTTTCTGTTTTTTTAAAAGGTATTTATATATAGAAAATGCTTTCTTGTGCACTGGCTACATTGAAAATCTCCTGTTAGTTTACAACGTTATTGACAGAAAAAGAGCAAACAAAAAATCTACACAACTTGGATTGGTTTTCAAGTTGGTAACTTATACAGATCTATAAATCATAACAGGGTTACGTCGCATGCAGGTCTGTATATTGTACCCCTTTTTTTTGAGAAAATGTTTTCAATGGAAGAAGTGTCAGTTGAATTTTGGCAAATACTATTGGGTCAGCTACTGGACCACCTGAGCTCCTGACCTCTTCCTGCTAAGAGTGTTACCCTAGAATCCATTTTGACTACTGACATCCCATGGTGGCTCTTTTTCCTTGAATTGTACTTACACAACAGATGGTGTTGAATGTATGCATATATTTTTTTGTGATCAATGTCAAGTTGAAGTTTGAATTAGTATAGTAGCGAAGTGTGTAATGGCAACATAGCTGTAAAGTGTTAGAGTTGGGTGTTACATTATTTAGTTGCCATCTGTCTTTATTTTGCTCATCTACTTGCAAGAACCCCATACGAGCATTCTAAATGCTTTTTCAAAACTGGTGTGTGTGTGCGTGTGCGTGCGCGCGAGCGCGCGCCAGCATGTAAAATTTCAACAAGAGCCACAACACTCTTGCCTCTACCCGGGGTAAAAAAAACAAAAACAAAACAAAAGCACAAGTTGAAAAAACACCCTTTTGTTTGATTTCTATTGGCGTTTCTAATCTTCCTGTAGGTTTCATCTTTTTTTTTTTCTTATCCACAGTTTTCTATAGTGAGAGGGCAAGTCATTGTGTTGGAAAGGTTATGGGGATTGTACTCCAGAACCCTAAAAAAGAAACCTATTGGTCATTTTTGTGTTGCTGTGTTTTCTCAGTACAACGGTGTTCACTATAAAATGTTAAGTAAGTGGGGAGGTTTTGTAAAGAGTAGCTCTTTGTGAGAAAGGAGTACATAGGAACCAATGGTCCTCAGGACATCTTTGGTGGAATCCATTGATTAAACGTGTATCATTAGCAAAGGGGGTGCAGTATGCACAGTATTTTCTAAGGGAAAGTAGCCGTTTACTTGCAAATGACACAAGGGAATTAATAGAGTTTATACATTTGTTACAATTCATGATGAAATGAGGCTTCATTGATTTTTGGAAAAGGAAAATGATGAGTGGGAATTTTACTAATTTAGGTGTGAATAGGAACAGAATTTGGCACCCTTACATATGTCTCTTTGATAAGAATGTTACTTTAGGCTGATAATTTAAGAAACTTCAGACACAGGAGAAGCTCTGAACACAAACTAGAAGTTGGGCTTTTGTAAGAGACCGTTACGTATACAAGGAGAGTCTGCCCTGCTAAGAGCATCTCCCACCCTGTGCCAGGGAAAAGGTGACCCTAAATCTCTAGAAACTCTGATCAGTGGAGAAGGCAACAATTTCAATCTAACACCTTTACCGTTGTTCACTGTGCTTTCTCTGATAGCCTCCCCCTAACTGACTCCCCACCCCCAGCATCTTTTTTTTTTTAAGCTGAAGATGGTGTTCACGGTGGTGCCTTAGGCCATTTCAGAGGTTACTTAGTTTGCCTGGGTCTTTGCCATGTACACAGGAGGTGTACCAGACCATAATGGGAATAGAATTTTAAATAATGAGTCTGTTTTATGAATTACCTGGGTTTATGAATGTTTATCTGAAAGCTTATCAAAGAGCTCTAAATACTGCAGTAACCAAAATTAGTCTTCTTTTTTTTTTTTAAAGTTTTTTTTTTTAACGTTTATTTATTTTTGAGACAGAGAGAGACAGAGCATGAACGGGGGAGGGGCAGAGAGAGAGGGAGACACAGAATCAGAAGCAGGCTCCAGGCTCTGAGCCATCAGCTCAGAGCCCGACATGGGGCTCGAACTCAAGGACCGCGAGATTGTGACCTGAGCTGAAGTCAGACGCCTAACCGACTGAGCCACCCAGGCGCCCCCCAAAATCAGTCTTCTTAATGGAGGCAGGAAAGTTCATTACTTTTGCTTGGACTCTTGTATATTTTATTTCTGTGAGCTTGTGTTGATGTTTCATACCTTTGTAGATGGTATAATTTTGAATATTTATTTCATTTTAGAGGTGACCCGTGTGCATGTGTATATATGTGTATATAGGGTTTTCTATCAGAAATCATACCAAAAATGAAGTCCTCTTTTACCTTGGCTCTGCCAATTCACAAATATTCAAGCCAGCAGCTTTGGGGAACACTATGTTTTCAGTTACTTCTACAGGAGTCAAAACCACAGTGCCCCAGGGTAGAAGCCCCTTGCCAATGGATGTGCTCTCAGCCCTCTTGGAGTGCCATGCTCGAACCTTCTAGGACCACCTGATTGTGTCACTTCACCATCCTGTAACTGGTGGTATAGATCGCTAGATGTAGGTGTACAGATCCAGGTTGAAAACATTTCCGTTTGAGAAGACCACCCAGCTCTCTTGTTTCCTCATTTGCAAGTCCACCGTAGGAAGACTTGTTTCTTGACCCACATGAATGTTGTTCCAAGTGGGTGCTTCATGCCTGGAAAGTGGCTTGAATTCTTAAAATAAAAGATGCCCTCTAAATACCAAGTTTTACATGATCGATTGCTTGCTGGAGGGTGCTTTTTGTGTATCCTGTCCAACCTCATTTTCTCACTGAAAAACTTTGCCATATTGCCTGCTGAGACTTCTTTTCACTACTTTCTGTTGGCTTCTCTCCTCTCCTCTGCCCATGCTGTGATAAAAATCACCATGGTTAAAGCTAAAGTCAAACCTTTTAAAAACCTAATTAAGTATTGTGGTTTTTTTCCCCTCTATCTATGATAAATTATCACTGACCAGAAATCTAAAGAGCATCAGGAGAAAAGAAACATAAATAATTTGCCAAAATGTAAGGATGCACATTAGTACAGGAGGAAACAACTCCTTGAGTCCTGCTACCGTGCGGGGGCACTTTCATGAGGCTTAGGGTATAAAGTGACGCTTAGATAGCCACTGATCAGAACTGTAATTGGAATAGTGTTGCTGGCTAGTACTGCTGTAAATGCTGGTATTTCAAAAATGAGGACTTTCTTTTATTGCTTTACCATAAACAAATCAGCTAGCAAAAATGGATTTATTCATAAATTGCGTAGATTGAGAAAGACCTCAAGCTGAAAGCAGGTCAGCTTTAGCTCCACTCCATATGCTAGAAGTCCTGAGAATTTCAGAAAAAGGATTTTCTAGAAGTTTGCACAAGTGGGGTGACTTAGGAAGCCCTTAAACTGTGGTTGGGTCTATAATTTTTCAGGAGGCTGGAAAATCACCAAGAAAATGACTAATAAGACATTTAATACATTGCCATATAGTTGGTAAAGTTCAAGTGGTAAACAAATAAAGGATGGAAATGTCATTCTGGTTTCTAAATATACCATAATTTCTTTATGAGATTCCTCTTATCAGGAAACATCCGCCCTTAGGATTCTTTGACATCTAATTTATTGAACTGTTGATAAAACATAGAAATGTGAAGATGCATTAGATGTTGTTTACAAAATACTCCTGGAGCAAGCTGGAAAAAAACGCCATTTTGAATAAACTCCTAACTGTTGAATATAGTCTAATTTTGGTACATTATTGGGGGGGGGGTTGCTTTGATGTTTCTAGGAGGAATTGAATATGAGAGGACTCTGGACTTGAGGTGGTAGATTAGATTATTATTTGGCAAATAACGGTCCTCTCCATCTTTATCTCCATGAGAAGGTAGCATGTCACCCTGTCCCACTGCTAACAGCGTTGGCCATGTGTCTTAATGTGACCAATGGAATGCTGGTGAATGTGATGTGTGTCGAGGTTTAAAACGTACCAGTGCTCTTGGGCTTTACCCCCTTGTGTCTGTGCCTCTGTCATGAAATGGATGTGCGCCAGCTAACTCTAGTGAAAGGGGGAGGCTACTCCTGTGGAACAGTCTTGAACCTAACCTAAAGCTTAGAATTAAGCCTGAGCCCAGTATAGATGATCTGAACTCATTGATCACACAGATGTATGAGCAAGAAATACGTGCCTATTATTAAATTTCATGAATTGGGAATGATTTGTTGTACAGGAAAAGCTAACTGAGGCACTTGGCATTAGTTCTTGGAACACTTACAATTTCAGCTCTCCTCACACATGTCTGTGAAATTGAGAAACTTGAATTTTGCTGCAGCATGAAATTGAGTTTTGAGCACTCATCTAGCAAGCAGAGCCTGCACTTCCTTGCCATAGTAATTGGGTTTCCTGTTCATAGCACGCTTACTTTAGGGAGGTGGGAAATGGTGTTCTAAGGTGGCATTTGAGAATGAGTTTGGGAGCTGACTTTTGAGAATGTCTAAAGTTTACCAAACGTTGCAGATTCTCTATAGTAAACTTCAATGTACATTGCTTAGCTGTACACATTCCAGCAGGCATAGCAGATTAGAAGGGCTTACTGCCTATTTTTTTTTTGATTAATAGAAATGATGAGGTGTGCATGTGTAAAACAGAGGGAGAATGTGGAGAGCTTCAAAGACTGAATGATGGAGTAGAGGAAGCAGTAACCAGTTCCTGAAGTAGAGGGATCTGAAGTTGAGAAAAATGAGACCAGACATTTTTGAGATTGTTAAAATTTCTCAAAGGCCAAACAGCTTTTGTTTTTCCCTTTAGGAAGGCATGGGGAGTACAACAGACACTCTGGGTACAGATGCCCAATGCAGAGACTGCTTATTAACACCCCTTTTATTAGCTTTGTTCCTTTTGCTGTGTCTTTTCTACTCCTTCATAGTGATCTCTGGGATCACTTCTGAAACAAAACACCTGAACCCAAATCCTTGTCTTAGCGTCTGCTTTTTGGGGGGTGGTGGTGTATCTCAAATTCCAGATTGTAGCCTAATGTGAATTTTTCTTCCTGATTGATAGAGGAATCCTGTTAGATACAAAGGAAGTAGTCATTGTCTTGTGTTCGCGGTTTATTGTTTTTTTTTTTTCAACGTTTATTTATTTTTGGGACAGAGAGAGACAGAGCATGAATGGGTGAGGGGCAGAGAGAGAGGGAGACACAGAATCGGAAACAGGCTCCAGGCTCGGAGCCATCAGCCCAGAGCCCGACGCGGGGCTCGAACTCCCGGACCGAGAGATGGTGACCTGACTGAAGTTGGACGCCTAACCGACTGCACCACCCAGGCGCCCCAGCGGTTTATTGTTTTAAAGAAAGATAATCTGATGGGTTTTGAGGAGGGCACTTGTTGGGATGAGCCCTGGGCATTGCATGTAAGCGATGAACCACAGGAATCTACCCCAAGACCAAGAGTGCACACTTCACACATTGTATGTTAGCCAATTTGACAATAAATTGTATTAAAAAAATAAATAAAAATGGAAAAAAGATAATCTCTTAGTGAATTTAAAAAAGCCACATTTCAATATAAAATATTACAGAAATACCAGAAAAGCAATCATGCATTTTTCAATGTTTATTGTCTAGTATTTTTTGAGTTATGTTTCCAGTATCTGTTACATAATTAGGAAATGGTTCTAGAGTCAATTAAAGAAGGGATAGAACATGGTATGTACCCTTCAGGAGCTCATGGGATAGTCACAGAGACAGACCCGCAAGCATGCAACAGCAGTGTGAGACTGGCAGCACAGAAACTGATGGGGTGTGCAGGAACACAGGGGACATGGAGTTAACTGAATTTTCCCATTGGAGATGCTGGGTAAACTGAGTCTGAGAGGAGTTAGTTTGGCAGACAAGTGGATGGGGAAACAAGTTTCACGTAGGAAGAAAGAATGATGAAAAGGTATAAAATTCTAAGGCCATGTTGTAATAGGGGAGGAAAAGTTTTCCTTCTGTGTTCTTGGACAGTTCTAATTAAATTGATACACAAAGAGATTAAGAGGAGAAAAACTGAATTTCATACATACAGGACCACACAGAAAGGAGACTTAGAGTGACTAAAGTGGGTGGCTTTTATACCTTGGAGACAGACAATATATCAGTAAGAGACAAGATGTAAATTTGGATTTGCGATAGCACATAAGTAAAGCAAGTTTGTCGATACACCTTTTTTGGTCCTAAATTCCACATATCTGGTTATAAGGATGCCTTGTTAACACCCCCCAACCCTTACTGGGGGGGATACCTCTCACGTGGGAGATTTTTTATTTTCAGGGGGACAAAGAATTAGACGGGCCTTCTTGCATTGGCCTTTTTTTTTTTTTTTAAGTTTATTTGTTCTTGAAAGAGACAGAATGTGAGTGGGGCAGGGGCAGAGAGACAGGGAGACACAGAATCCGAAGCAGGTTCCGGGCTCTGAGCTGTCAACACGGAGCATGATGTGTGGGGTTTGAACCCACAAACTGCGAGATCATGACCTGAGCACCCCCCCCAGGCGCCCCTTGTATTGGCTATTTCTTAAATAACTTTAATTCAAAATAAGCAAATGCCAAAGTGGTATATTTTGGGGTTGCATGTTTTGTTTTCTTTCACATATTTTCAAAATAGCAGAATTTTAGGTAAGGCTGAAGTGTAGAGTGTTCATGATGCAGTACAAAGAAGAGAACCCAGGCACCCAGTACTCTTGCTTTGGGTCCTGTGCTGAGTGTGCACTATTAGGTTCCTTTGATGGCTATACCCTCTTTAGTTATTTTTTAAATACTTGTTTTGAGAGAGCGCCAGCAAACATGCAGTGGAGAGGCAGGGGCAGACAGAGGAGAGAGTCCCAAGTAGACCCCACAAACCACGAAAACATGACCTCAGCCAAAATCAAGAGTCGGCTGCTTAACCAACTGAGCCCCCCAGGTGCCCCAGCTAATAGTCACTTTAAAGGGTGAGAAGTCCATGGAGCTAATGGATATGCCTACCCAGAGCTTGAGATTCCCCTTCTAAACCATGCTTCAGGTGCCCAAGACATTGGAATTGTCTTCCCATGTATCTCTGCTGGCTTTGAGGGCCCACGCAATTTTCTTACAAAGTCTGTCTTCCTGAGGGAGGAGTATGACGTTAGGTGTTAGGATACTTGGGACTGAGGGGTGGCCAAGATAACTGTTTGGGGGATGTTGATGGAGTATAGCCATATGAGTGGCGGGGTGCTTAAGTTTGTTAGGGAGGCTCCTCATGGTGTGGGAAAGAGCAGGGTACGGGAAAGGGGGAAGCGAAGGTTGTAGTGGAAGGCTTCCCTCTGTATTTTTGTCCTGGTGTTTGAAAATGTTGGCACTGGACTTTGAAGAGAGTGTTAACTTGCAGCTGTGATTCAGGAGAAAAGCTGGCTTCCTGAAGGGAGCTAAGGGGACTGCTGGGTTTTTTAGAGAGTGGTCAATGTTCACAAAAGCTTCTGGAAATAGGAAAGCGAGACCTAAATGGCTGAAAAAATAAGTATTACGTATTTTTTTTTACCAAGATGGAAAAAATTTTTCAGTGAAAGCAAGGGTAGTTGAGGGATTTCTAGCAGGATTGTTGAGTGACACTCAGAGAGCACCTGCGGTTGGAGACCATGACTCTTATGGAAACTTGCTGTGCCACTGTCATCTTTTTCTCTCCCTAGCAGGCTCAGCAGGCTGGACATCGGGGAGGAGGTGGCTATTAGTACTCCTGAGAGGGTGATTGATGTCAGATTTAATATCAATGAGATAACTAGTTAAAAGTGCTGTCAAGAAAGTTATTGAAATTATTCTTGATGGGATTTAAGTTTTATAGGGAAATAAGTGGAACTGGAAGGGTGGGTATAACCTGAGAGGAACACTGAAGGAAGCACCATAGATAGTCTGGCTAAAAGAAGCAATGGAAGAAGAGGTGTT
Source organism: Felis catus (assembly GCF_018350175.1). Classification (NCBI taxonomy): domain Eukaryota; kingdom Metazoa; phylum Chordata; class Mammalia; order Carnivora; family Felidae; genus Felis; species Felis catus. The sequence goes on from NC_058386.1 coordinate 21,448,281, forward strand.
GTTTCAGCCAGTGGGACCTTGGGAGTTTGGTATCGAATGGGAGTGGAATTTGCCACCCGAAAATACGGCTCTTTGGCACAAGGATTATTTTGAGCTGATTCTTTTTAAGAAACTGCAGACACAGGAGAAGCTCTGCAAAGTAAGAATTATTTTGTAAGCGACATTTACATGTATAAGGGAAATCTTGATTTTGTAAGGATGTCTCCTTCCCTGTACCGGGAAGAGGATGACTCTGGATTTCTAAGGTTCTTAGCATTGGAAAAGGCAAGGACTTGAATCAGCATATCAACTATACTCTTGTTTCCTGTGCTTTTCCTGGTACCTTCCCATAACTCTTTTCCCCACCCCTAACATTTTTTGTCTTCAGCTCGAGATTGTAAGGTGATGGCTCCGGCCCTTTTGGTGTTGTTCAGTTTCCCTGGGTGTGCCTTATGTACACAAGAGGTATACATGTTATTAATCTTGTATTTTTTCTCTTATTCCAGGGGGAGGGTAGAGGGAAAATTCTTCTTCCCTCACAGTATATTTCCAGTGGGAGATTTGCTGGAGAAATGAAGGTCCAGGATGTGGTCTTGTCGGAGATGGTAGCTGAAGTAGAATGTGGTTGAAAAAGTATCAGAAGTTAGTGGCTATTGTCAGGAAGAATTCCTGTACTCTTCCAGCATCTTTCTAGCTGGATTAAGAATCATATTGACATGAGAGAGAGGAATAGGGGAAGATCAAATTTAAGAGCATGGGTACTGGCAATCTGCACAGACACGGAAATTGCAAAGACAGGAAAAATGAGATAGATGTGTCATCCGGACCTGAGGAAAGGGGAATAAGAGTCTGGGACTTCAAAGGGAAGGAATACAATTCACAGGAAGATGTACAAGCAAATGTTTGGTAAGCAGATGTTTGGTAAACAAATGTTCGTCCTGCCATATAGATGGCTTACTCAGATAAAATTGATCTCTGCTCATAAGCTTTGTTCTGAAAAGACCTTCCACTTTAGTTGCTTCTGTGTAGTTAAGGAACCGGCAGAAGTTTCTCTTAAAGCCAAAGGGTCTTGATTGCCTTCAGCTTAAAATAATTTGCATGCCATGGGCACCTTGGTGGCTCAGTCAGTTGAGCAGCAGACTCTTGATTTTGGCCAGAGTCACGATCTCATGGTTTGTGAGTTTGAGTCCCACATCAGGCTTTGTACTGACAGCGTGGAACCTGCTTGGGTTGGGATATTCTCTTTGTCTCTGTCTCTTCCTGCCCCTCCCCCACTTGAACTTGTCCTCTCTCAAATCAACTTAAAAAAGTAATTCGAATGCCAAAATGGCTCACCTTACGGCAGCCTGCCATTGGCCCCTATATTCTAAATTGCATCACACATTCTGAAGGATGTTCAAGTTGCCCAGCAGGAGAGTGGGCATTAGGTTTGAAGGGAGGACTGTAAATTCTCATGGACTGTGAGGGAGCTGCTTGAGATTCAAACGTGACTGCAGGGAAGAGCTGCAGAGGGAAATCGAGCCAGGTGGTACCATGTTGAAATTGAAATACTGGGACAGGATGATGAGAAGAGCCATGTTGAACAGCAATAAGAAGCCAGAAGAATCAACCAGATGTGTAGTGGTAACCATAACATGGCTCCCACCCTCAAGTTGCTTTCAGGAAGGTGGGGAGGCAGACTTAGAACAAAATTTAATGAGTTAAAGGATAATAGATTTTATGTAATATATGTATATTATATGAAATATAAAATCAGATGGTATAATGACATAAAGGAAAAGTATTTCTTCAATACAATGTTTTTAAGAGCTTCCTGAAAGCAATCCGTTCTAGGAACAGGGTCTAATGGTCACTTGAGAGGTCTTCACAATATATGGCGATGTCTTGGAACCATTTTTTAGTGGACTAATTAGAAAAAGGTAACAAAAAGAGGAAACTAATTCTGTGAGAGTAGGAGAACTTTGTCATTTCGGAAAACCTAATGTCTGGTAAATCTCTAAAAATTGGCTCTTGCACGAAGCCCTGATGGGTAGTGTTTGCTGATTTCCATAGTATGAATACTCCCATTATGGCTGATATCAGGCTACAATATAACGTTGCTGAGTGTAGAGTGGGGAGCTGTACACACCTGGTTGTATCTAGCCGGCCTGTATGAACCAGTTCCAGCATACCATGGAGTGAAAGTTTTAGAAATAAAAGCATTAGAAGATTTTCAGTTGAAGGAGGAGTTGGTTATGTGTAGGGAAATGGCGAGGGTAAAACTAAAGAGCTTTAAATGATAGGATCTCAAGCCTTACAGGCTTGGTTGGATCAGCTGTCCTTGAAGTATCAGGCATTTACAGCCCGGAAGCCCAGTCTTGTCGCAGGATGGTTAACATAGTGTTGGTGAAATCTCATTTTGGGGTCTCTCAGGAAGGTTTTGCCTGTGGCTAATTACATTTATTTATTTATTTATTTATTTATTTATTCATTCATTCAATATATGAAATTTATTGTCAAATTGGTTTCCATACAACACCCAGTGCTCATCCCAAAAGGTGCCCTACTCAATACCCATCACCCACCCTCCCCTCCCTCCCACCCCCATCGACCCTCAGTTCTCAGTTTTTTTTTTTGTTAATTTTTTTAACGTTTATTTATTTTTGAGACAGAGAGAGACAGAGCATGAACAGGGGAGGGGCAGAGAGAGAGGGAGACACAGAATCGGAAGCAGGCTCCAGGCTCTGAGCCATCAGCCCAGAGCCCGACGCGCGGCTCTAACTCACGGACCGCGAGATCGTGACCTGGACTGAAGTTGGACGTCTAACTGACTGAGCCACCCAGGCGCCCCTGTTCTCAGTTTTTAAGAGTCTCTTATGATTTGGCTCTCTCCCCCTCTAACCTCTTTTTTTTTTTCTTTCCCCTCGCCCATGGGTTTCTGTTAAGATTCTCAGGATCCACATAAGAGGGAAAACATATGGTATCTGTCTTTCTCTGTGTGGCTTATTTCACTTAGCATCACACTCTCCAGTTCCATCCACGTTGCTACAAAGGGCCATATTTCATTCTTTCTCATTGTGTGGCTAATTACTTTTAGAGAGCATCAAACAGAAATATGGAAGCTTCCAAGGAAATGAGAACTGAGTCCATTGACCATCAGCAGGCAGCCTAGTATCATAGAGAAATACTCCAGGTCGTGGGGGCTGGTCAGAGCTGAAATCGAACCCAGGGCACAGCCTTGCTCTGGTGGAGCAGTGTCTGTCTACCAGGGCACTTTAGTTTGCTAATTTACCAAAACCCAACATGTTTGGAAGCTACGACCCTAAGTATACTCTGTTCCCTAGGAACATTTGCATTTTTCATAAAAATTTTTATGAGAGTGTGCACAAGTCGGGGAGTGGGGAGAGACAGAACGGGACAGAGGATCCAAAGCAGGGTCCGAGCTGCCCGATGTGGGCCTCGAACTCATGAACCACAAGGTCACCAAAGCTGAAGTTGGATTTTAACTGACTGAGCCACCCAGGTACCCCGGGAATATTTGCATTTTGAAGGAGACATCTGGAGGCAGTGATGACAAGATGTGATTTAATATGGAAGTTCAGATGTTGAGGCAGCATGGTGACTAAGGCGTTTTTAATTAGGGTGTCTTACCATAGCCTTTTAAATGACAAATAATACTGATGGAGATGGTGGACTCTGCAGAATGTCTTCCTTTGGCCTGGTGAAGCTAACCAATTACAAACTCCAATTGAGTCCTCTATTTTATTTATTCACAAAGTGAGTAATTACTAATTTTTCTAAAAAAAAAAAAAAGGCCAAATGTACTCACAAAGTCTTTCCTTCTTGTAAGGTGGAAGTCTAACAATCTGGGCAGTCCAGTTGGTATGTTGAAGGTCCGTGCATTGCAATGTGGAAACCCAGAGATGACAGAATTCTTTTTGTTGACATTTTAGAATTGGGTGGTTCTCTCTTGTGACTCTGCTGACATGTCTTCGATTGATCTTTTCTGAGAGAGTTTAATCAATGTTGCCTTGTTGTATGCTTAACCCTTAAGATGTGTCAAATTAAATTTGTTGTTGTTTTGGCTGGATTATTGAATGCTGCTTTCTATTTGCTTGGAGATGTTTTGTTTGTGTAGCAATAAAGTGGAACTCCGTGATCAACCCTGTGGCCTCTGTGCTCTGCAGCTTTAAAATTGTGTAATGATAATTACGGACTGTGAAAGTGTAGTTCAGTCCCGAATAAAAGATTTGTATAATTGGCTAAATACAGTTTTAGGTTAAGTTGCAAGTAAGCCCTCTGTCCCCACACCAAATAAACAGAGATGCTTGGTTATCCTAAACAGTTGGTGACCAGTGGTCTACTCAGGAAAGACTGGAGTGTGTCTAGTCAGACAAATTAAAAGATAAAGACCATCATTAAGGAGGAATAGTTAAGCTGTCACTTGACTTTATGTTGGTACTTGGAGACACCAAATGACCTGGTAATCTAATAAGGTTAACAGGTTGGGTTCTAAGAATCAAGGAAAACATTTCTGCTCATGCACATAGAAAAATACTAGAATTAAATATTATCTAACAGCGGACATTAGACAACAGTGCCAGTGTCACCTAGAGGCTTCAAAGTGAATTTGGCAGGATTTACAATATTGTTTGAAACAGTTTGCATTTACAACAAAAATTTCCATTGTTAGGGAGATGTCCAAATTAGGTGGCCACTAATTTACGTAGTGCTTGCAAGGATGGTGGTGGTTTTATAAAAGTAGTGTGAATAGCGTGATGTAAAATTATTAAAAAAACAAAAGTAGTTGCAGATATAAATTACTGTGATACTTGTAATCAATACTGCCAAAAAAAAAATGCTGCTAAATTTCCCAGTGGTGGGTTTTGAAGAGTGAGACGTTAGTGGATTACAAGGGGGGGTTGGCAGGCACAAGAAAATGTGTGGCCCTGAAGCTTGGTTATTTGTGTCTCTTTGGGTGAAGAATGAGTCTGTGGTATCAGGGATAGTTAGACTTTTTGATCAATTCCAGAGCTTGGGGGAAAGTACAGATGGAGGAGGAAGGAACAAGCCTGCCAAGGAGCAGATTTACCGGATCTACCCTCGAGATGAATGGAGTGGCTTCTATGGCAGCCATATTACTCTAAATCCAGCTGACTGCTTGAAGGACCAAATATTGTTGGTAAAAGGGACTGGCATTTGTAGAAATTGGTGCTATAAATGCTTCACGTAGAAATGAGACTTGTTCATCTATTCATAGGCTCTCCTCACCTGCTCCTTTCTCTGGGCTTTGCAGAATTTTGACTAGAATACATACTCTATTTTCTTAAAAGTCTGATTTTTCTTTTTAATTTTTTTAACGTTTATTTATTTTTGAGAGAGAGAGAGACAGCATGAATGGGGGAGGGTCAGAGAGACGGAGACACAGAATCCGAAACAGGCTCCAGGCTCTGAGCTGTCCGCACAGAGCCCGACGCGGGGCTCAAACTCACGGACCGTGAGATCATGACCTGAGCCGAAGTTGGCCGCTTAACCGACTGAGCCACCCAGGCGCCCCAGAAGTCTGATTTTTCTCATGAGCCTCTTAAGTGTTTGTTACTTGAGGGCACTAGTCTTATTGATGAGACACAGTCTAAACTCAGGGAACACCTTCCTTCATGTGCACCCCTAACCCAATCCCCATCCTAACAAAAACATGGTCAACTCCAAGAAGCTCTGAGGAAAACAATTGTTTAGTCTTTGTCAAAGGAATTGGAAAACCAACCTATGCTTACCTAGATTCCATAAGTCACTCTAATTTATTACCATTGCTTGTGAATTAAAAAAAACAAGCAAGACACTTTTTACAATACAAAGATTGTTCTGAGACCTTAATTCTAGGACTCCACTATTATTTAGATAAGGTGATATGACCCCATGAAACATTGGCTGTGGATAGAATAAGGATTTTTATGCGTATAATAAAAGCTGTATTGTGTAGATTGATGAATGTCTTTCATTTATAAAAAAGGTGATTTCCTGTTGGATGGGGAAGAGGGTCCTGCAGTGAGCAGTAAACAATTGAGCAGAATAAAAGTCTGGCAGTTTATGATAGTTCATCTGACTGCTGATCACTTTTTAACCTGTTGACAGGGAGTGTATCTTCAGCTCAAACCTTTTCCTCCTTAACTGAAAACAGATAAATAACTCCTAAGAAAATATGGCAAAGGAGGCATTTTTATTTCTATTTTAGTTTTCTAGATATATTCAGTGTAGTCTCCACCTCCCCCCCCCCGCCATCCTAACCACATCTGTCCTAACGGCATTACATTTTAAAGTATAATGTCCCCTTTCAATCACTGTGACTGCTAACTTTATCATCTGTGAAAGCTTCCCGAGAGGTTTGTCTCTTCAGAAGCAGAGATTTTTCTTAACTGGTCTACGAAGATTTTTTTGATCAGGGGATTTATCTAAAAACAAAGGTTTTTCCTCCCCCCACCCCTTACACAATTCCTAATCTAATCAGTGTCGATTTTGCTTCACATTTCTTCCTTACTATTCTTAGAGGTCAGCGAGTGAAAGTATTAAGGCCCCAGGAGGACGTGATGGCCTCCAAGTCCAGTGTAAGCCACTTTGCTATTTATGTTATAAAATGATGTGATTAAAAGCCAGTTTTAGAGAAAAATGCATGATTGTGTTGCACTTCTGCCATTACCTTGCAGAAAAAGAGCACAGCTGGAATGAGCTTTGATGCCTGAAGGCCCTGATTTTTTTTTGATAGATTAGAAGGAATCCATCCAGCAGGTTTTATTGATAAGTTTATCTTTCTCCATGTATAAGTAGCACAATGGACAGCTGGTTTTGTCAAGTAGAGCAGCACAGAAAAAAGGACTCAAAGGGCATGTTAAAAAACGAGTGGGGTAATCATAAGTCAAAGGCAAGTATATTGATGTTACCATGGTACCCCTTTGGAAATACTTAATGCCTGCAGTGTTCAATAGTGGACAATAGATGAGTAAGATTTAAGAGCTATCATTTCCATCCCTCCAGGCTTGGGAGCATTCTCTACAGGTAGAAGAGAGCCATAAAATGAGACTTAAAAATATTCCACATGCATTATGTATGTGACTTACGTATTTTAATGTGTGACCTTGAGGTTGCTTAGTCCTTAGACCTACCCCATCCTCATTGTTTTCCAAGAATGTTGTTCACCTTCCTAATTCGCTTTGCTTTCATGTCCTTTGCCAGTAAGTTGGAGACTCCCTTGAGCACAGGAGCCAGGTTCTTTCCTGTCCTTCTCTACCACTTGATGCAATGCTTTGCACCTGTTCGGTAGTCAAGACAGATTTGGAAGAGAGCATATACAGTAAGGATGCATTTACAATGTTAGGAAATGATACAGAGAATAAATTCTTAGGTTTAGTCATACCTGCACTTGGTGAATGGGTTGTCACGTTTGTTTGTTAAATGTGGATCTTTGTCACCTGCACAGTCCTCGCCTTTTGCTCTTCCTGTTTTCTCTCCTTGAGATTCCATTTCTCCCATAACTTGGATCAATCATCTCTGTATCGATGACTTTGTAACCTGGAGGTGAAAGCTTGTCCTCTGGTCTAGTTTCTACTTGGATTTCTTGGTACCACCTCAAACTCCATCCTGTCTAGAGCATTCGCCACAATGAGCTTTCTCCTCTTGAATTTCATGTTGGCCACCGATTTACCTCTTTATCATTTTTAGAAATGCTTTGGTTTTGTTCCTCATTACTAAGCCTTCTGACTTCAATTCCTTCTCTTTGGTGCATTTGTTATCTCTTGGCTTCATCTCATTCCCCTTCTTGTTGTCAGCCACCTTGTCCAGACATGACCTCAAGCCATGCTTATTTTGCGGCCTCCTAATTAGCCTTTTTGACTCTGTTCACTTTCTTCTCTAGGTCAGGAGTTGACATACCTTTTCTGCACAAGGCCACGTAGCCTACAGACAGATGAGAATGTTGGACATAAGTTGTACTCCTCTCCTTGTGGCCCGAGAGAGAGAACCAGGGATGGGATCACTTCATCCTGACTGTCACTGCACTAGGCAGGGAGGTTTTGGCAAAGGCAAGTAAAAGGTAAAATTTCAACCACTTGGAATGTACCTTTTCCTTGATTAGGTGTTGGTTGTTGTAGATTTTTGACTCACAGAAAGTTATATTAGTCAGTCTTTAGTTATAAAAATGTTTCTACGGAAGAATGAGGGCCTGGAGCTTCCTATTCTGCCATCTCACTGATGTCACTCTGAGAGTATACATTTTTTTTAAAAACATATATTTGTTTTTGATAGCGAGAGAAAGAGCACTCACGATTTGGGAAGGGGCAGAGAGAGGGAGACAGAAGATCTCAAGCAGGCTTTGTGCTGTTAGTGCAGAGCCTGATGGGGGGCTTAGATTCACTAACTGCAAGATCATGACCTGAGGTGAAACCAAGAGTCAGACACTTAACTGAATCAGCTGCCCAGGTGCCCCTAGAGTATAAGTTTTGAAACAGGGGAAAACAAATATGAATAGAAAAACAGAATTTGATTTGGAAAGTTGACATTTAGGCTCAATTAGGTCTCCATGAACTTGTTTTCTGACGTGTACTAGTAACAGTTGTAAACATTTTTGCCTTGAACAGAGACTAGAACCAGAGATCCATTTGAGTATATCTGACAGTTAGGTGGAGTGGGTCTGAAGGAGACCATTTGCAAGAGGGAATGAGATGATCTTTGGGAGATAATGGATTCAGGGCTCCAGATGATATAAGCCATAAGGGATTTGGATGTGCTATGTGTCTAGTGGTAAGTGTTGTGACCATGGTGATGGAGGAGGAGGAGGCCAGGTACCTTCATGTAGCTTTGTCATATGTGGGAGCCTCATTTGTCATATGTGGGAGCCTCATTTTCCATTGCATGGTATGGGAATAATCCTAGAGTCAATGTACATAGTTGGTGACACGTGGCCTCATGTAGAGTTCCCCAATTGTATGGACTTTAGTGTGAGGTCTGTGCTTTGTTCCACTTGGTCTTTAGCCAGTCTTGGGCAGTAGGAATGCTTAACAATAAGAGCACCAATGCTATCTTAATTGCCTGGTGACAAAGCATGCATGTGTAGTTGGCATTCCATTTAATTTGCAAAGTAGAGATTACTGGGAACTCTGATTACATGTCTATAGAGTTTATTGATCTGGCTTCATTTTTGCCAGGAAATTCAAGTGAGGGCTCACTTGAACTGGTTAAAGCCCATCACTTGTCAGTAAGCAAAATGTAGGTTATTTATATCCTGAAAGATGGCTCTGAAACAATGGAAGATAGTGGAAAACTGCTTTGTAGAAAATGAATGTTTTGAACTTGACAAACGTATAGTTTGCAAAATCTCCCATTTTCTCTAATATAGGCAGATACGTTAAATTTAGTTTTTTTTTTTTTTTTACAGGTGATAGGATCTTGATAATATGCCAAGGAATATTCTATAGATGAAATTATAAAGAGGAAAGAAAAAGATTTCTTCGTTTCACAATGTATGCTTTTTTGAATACAGATGAGATCAGGAAAATACACTTGGCACTGTAGAAAATGCAATCTGTTCCCTTAAAAACAAACTTTTTTTGTCCATTGAAGAAATATATTTACAACTTTAAAAATTATATTCCTAATTCACCCTCTTAGCACCCTTCATCACCGTACTTAGTTTTTCTTATCTTTTCTTTTTCTTTTATTTTTTAATTTTATTTTTTAAAAGTTAACTACAAGTTAGTTAACACATAGTGTAATAATAATATCAGGAATAGAATTTAGTGATTCATTACTTAAATATAACACCCAGTGCTCATACCAACAATGTCCTCTTTAATGCCCATCAGCCATTTAGCCCGTCCCCTCACCCAACACCCTGCCAGCAAACCTCAGTTTCCTTGTGTTAAAGAGTATCTCATAGTTTGTCTCCCCTCTGTTTTTATATTTTTGCTTCCCTTCCCTTATGTTCATCCGTTGTGAATCCTAGATTCCACAAAAGAGTGAAATCCTATTATAGTTGTCTGTCTGTGATTAACAGTCATTGAAACATTTTTTAAAATTCTCAAGTTAGCTAACATACAGTGTAGTCTTGGCTTCAGGAGTAGATTTCCGTGATTAATTATAACACCCAGGGCTCATCCCAACAAGTGCCCCCCTCCATGCCCATCACCCACTTTCCCCTCTCCCCTCCCCCCGTCAACCCTCAGTTCTCAATTTTTAAGAGTCTGTTATGATTTGCCTCCCTCCCTCTCTGTTTGAAACTATTTGTGTTCCACCTTTCATTCCCCTATGGTCTTCTGTTAAGTTTCTCAAATTCCACATACGAGTGAAAACATATATCTGTCTTTCTCTGCCTGACTTACTTAACTTAGCATAAGAGCCACTAGTTCCACCAAATTGTTGCACATGGCAAGATTTCTTTCTTTTTTATTGCTGAGTAGTATTTCATTGTATGTATATACCACTTCTTTATCCATTTATCTGTCGATAATGGGCTCTTACTTTGGGCTCTTTCCATACTTTGGTTATTGTCAATAGTGCTGCTGTAAACACTGGGGTGCCTGTACCCCTTTATATCAGCATTTCTCTACCCTTTGGATAAGTGGCTAGTAGTGCAATTGCTGGGCTATAGGATAGTTGTATTTTTAACTTTTTGAGGAACCTTCACACTATTTTCCAGAGTGGCTGCGCCAGTTTACGTTCCCACCATCAGTGCAAAAGGGTTTCTCTTGGTTTGCAGCCTCACCAATATCTGTTGTTGTCTGAATTGTTAATTTTAGCCATTCTGATTGGTGTGAGGGTGGTATCTCATTGTTGTGATTTTGATTTCTATTTCCCTGATGATGAGTGATGTTGAGCGTCTTTTCATGTGTCGGTTGGCCATCTGGATGTCTTCCTTGGAGAAGTGTCTATTCATGTCTTTTGCCCATTTCTTCACTGGATTATTGGTTTTTTGGGTGTTGAGTTTGATAAGTTCTTTATAGATTTTGGATACTAACCTTTAACTGATAGGTCATTTGCAAATACCTTCTCCCATCCTGTCAGTTGCCTTTAGGTTTTGCTGATTGTTACCTTTGCTGTGCAGGACCTTTTTATCTTGATGAGGTCCGGATACTTCATGTTTACTTTTGTTTCCCTTGCCTCTGGAGACCTGTCTAGTAAGAACTGGCTGATAAATGTATGTGATTTCTTTGCAGAGCCCTCAGTATGGACTAGTTTCTATGAATGATTTTGTGACATGAAATTGATATATTATAGAGTATGCATTTTTCATCAAGATTTGGCTTTGATATGGAACAATTATGCATGTTTGATGTATCTTCAACTTTTTCTGTATTCCCACTACAGAGTATGCAGTATGATCCCCCTCCCTCCGCCTTTAGTATCAGTATTACATAAATTAGCTGAATAGGAGACAAAGTGGTGTTCAAAGTTTAGGTCCTAACCTTTTCAGTTGTTTGGGCCTCTGTCATATTTCCTAAATGCCATATTTGCGTTTTCTTGCCAGTAATTGCAGGAAAGAGGGTCAAGGAGAGGAAGCAAGAAGTATGGGAATGTCTGGGTCCTATTGTGTAGCTACAGTCAGTGCCATCAATATTTGAGATCCTCACCCCCACTTTTAATAAACAGCAAGTTCATTCACAGTAACACAGCAAAGTTAAGCGGCAAGGTTAACTGGAATCCAGCATCCTCCTGTATCCCCATTCTGCAGCCATTATGTGTTAAGCACAAAAGTGTTCGATGAGACTGGTTATCTGTTAGCCTCAAGAGGGGAGCTAGAAGGAAGTGATAGAAAAGAAAATGATGGATTTAGATTTTCTAATTGATTGTATTTTCCATTCAGGTTTGAGACTTGGATCCCCTGGTGCTTCTTTTCCTCTTTTTAGTCCTAGGAAGTTGGAGGCACAAACATGTAGCAACCTCCTACCTGGGAGAGGAAAGAGGAGGGTAGCATGAAGGGGTGAAACCTGATGGCCTCCCCAATTGTCCCTTCATCCGTTGCAGATGGGATTTAACTTCTGGACTTAACCAGCGTGAATCCTTTCTTCAGGTGGTTGGTGTGCTTCTCATCCAGTGTTTGAGGGCACGCCTCACACAGGGAAAGAGTAAAACTCGAGGTCTTTGGCTGTCAGCTTGCCTTTACTTCGCATCCCTTGTTGTGTCTGTTAGGAAGAGGGATCACACACAGACACGTGAACATCCCATCCAGCCTCTCTCTATGGCTTAGGAAACAGCTGCCCTAGGCTGAGGGGTTGTGTGCCTGCGCTGCTAGCCTTGGGAGGCCAGATTCAGGGAAGTGATCTGTTACTACAGACTTGGGGAATTCCAGGGCTTTGGTATCCCACGTCAGGGCAGGGAATGGCTTCCAAGTGAGGATGTACCCTTGGACCTTCAGCTTCCTCTTCGTACCCAGAGGGTGGTGCCTCGAGGAAGACCAGAGCTGGTCCCTCCGAATTGAGTACCCAGGGTGGGGGTTGGGGTTGCCTGCTCTTAGGGCAGTACTGATGACCATATTCTGCTTGGAAGCACCTCAGCTGGGATTAACTAATAGGCAAACACAAAGGCTGTGGCGGAAAATAATTGAACTTGTTTCTCTTGATTTTATATGAGCCGTATTCCAAAGATAAAATAGAAATTGCCTACCTAACCGAGCAACTCCATTCCTTCCCAGTAATGAGATTTGCTGATATTCCAAAAGTTGACACTGCAAAGATGGGCCTGTATTTTCTCACATTTGGAGAAACTCCAGATTAATATCCTTGACCATGTTTCATACATGGGAATTATGAATCAATCACCTAGAAGAAAGGTAGGCTTAGGTAGGTGGGAGTAGGTATTGATACTGTCCTCTAAGTAACTCTTCAAAGGGGTGACATGTTGCAGCCCTGTAATTTTTTTCCCTCTTATGAAGATAAAAGCTGAATCAAGCAGAGGAATGTAAATGTCTGTCAGAAGATCTTTTTCTTTAGCCTTTACTGGGAGAGACCCAAAGTCGAAGGCGTTTTAGAGACTTCTCCCTGAATGACTATAATTAATGTTGGGTGTGCTATAGCCCACTAGGGATACAGAGAATGACCCTGAAGCTGGCTTGCTGGCTTTTTTTGAGAAGCTCCTTAAAATGTGAAAACATTACATCAGTGATACAATGCCTTTTAGTCCCCTTACACTGCTAATGAAACAATAGCCATCCTCCTTCCCTCATTTTTGTCGTTTAGCTATTCATTTTAACCTGATGAAATAAAATTTTTTTTGGCCTGCTGCACAGCCTTTTTTTCTCCTACTGTGTTTTAAAAATGACTCCTTTAGGTTAGTGTGTGAAATCATAAATTGGAAGGAACTTGGGATCCTGTGTCTTTTAACTCCCTAACTAAATTCAAGTTTCATAAGTAGTGGTGCTAAGAGCCAGGTACTTAGCTTTTTTCCTTGCATACTACCATACCAGTGATGGACCCTACTGGCCCTCAAGGTCGTTTGACTCAGGAGGAAATGGGAATGTTTTTTTCTTGTGGATTTTGGCTGAGAATTCAGAGCTATCAGATGATGGATACCCACATACTCTAAAGAGAGGGGAGCATATCTATGTAGGACTTGATTGAGTTGGTGGTCACTCCAGTCTTAATACTATCTATTACCATTGCCACCTCCAGGAGGCCAGAGAATGCAGGATAGAGTTAGGGAGAGTCTCTAGTTCACCACTGACCACTGCGTACTTGGAAAGGAACTTACCAGAAGCTGTGGCGAGAGTCACTGGACAAGATTTGAGGGAGCAATTCTCAGTGCTCACAAAGGGCCAGCAATAGCTACTATTCCCAGAACCCCGAGTGAAAAAGTCCTCATTCACGGGCCAGTGGGTAAAGTACTCAGAAGTGGAGAAAAACTAGCTCTAGATTAGATGTTCTGATCTCAAGGAATAAAGCTTAATAGCAAGTCTGACACAGAAAACAAAGCAATAGAAAACAGAGTTGGGGCACCTGGGTGGGTGGCTCAGTTAATTGAGCGTCTGACTCTTGACTTCGGCTCAGGTCGTGATTTCACGGTTCCTGAGTTGGAGCCCATGTCAGGCTCTGCAGCGATAGTGTGGAGCCTGCCTGGGACTCTGTCTCCTTCTCACTCTGGCCCTCCCCCACTTGGATGTGTGAGTGTGCTCTATTGCATGCTCTCAAAAAAAAAAAAAAAAAACAACTTGAAAAAGAAGAGCAAATGCAACAAAAAATAAGTAGAAGAAACAAGGGTAAGAGTGGACATCAATATTTTCAACAGAAAACAAAAGGTAAAAAAAAAAAAAAAAAGAAGCCAAAATGTAATTTTTTTTGAAGATCAATAAAATTGAAAAACCTCTAGTTACACTCATCAGGTAAAGTGAAAACAGTCAACATCAGTATCAATAATAGGTAAAACCACTACAGATTCCCCAGATAACAAAAGGATAAGGGAATTTTATGAAAAACTTTGTCAGTTTATTTAATGACTTAGATTTTACAGATATTCAAAGGCTTTATTGTCCTGTGATGCAATCACTGAATCTTAAAGATTCTGACCTCTGAGTATTTCCAAAACTTTATGTCTCTGCATCTTCGCTCTTTTCTGGCTTTGGCTACTATCTTACCTCATTGTATGAAACTTTTAGCTGAGCTCACTGTCTCTTCACCCTGCCTCTTTTTTTCCTCTGTATAATAGCCAGGATGATCCTTAAAATCTGGAGACCTGATTATATCACACCTCCTGTTCCTGTTTAAATGGTTTTCCATTGCTCTCAGAAGTCAGAATCCTTAATCTGATTAAACTCTTCTCAGCCTTTTTCCCCATCATCCCTGTCCCTTCACATTGTGTGCTCCAGCAACGAGATGTGCTTTTCTTCTGAGCCTCTGGGCCACATGCTTTTCTCCTTGGCCTTGATCTCTTTTCTTCCCTGTATTAATGTGGCTTACTTTGATTCTTAAGTCTCTGCTTTTAAAGATATTTTTTTCCCCAGAAAGTTGGTTCTGACCTCTCACATTGGAAATAAATGCTGCTTACATACTGTCAGAGCTCTTTGCCAGTCTTCATTCCAATACTTAAAACAATGCGTCATCACTGCCTCTTCTCTGTGACCCTCATTGAGCAGAGAGCTCCTCAGCATCTTGACTCCTCCATATGACCAAAGCACATGGTCCTCTATAAATAATTGTTAGTGATTAAAAAAACAGTACTCTTAAAACTTCCAGTAGCCCTCTGCTTTTTAACACAGATGACTTTAAGCAGGACACAAACAAGAAGGTCTTGATTTCAAATTGGGATTGTCTGCTGATACATGTTCCATATTAGAAACCTGATTTTTCTTCCTCTTACATTTCCCTAATTTTATGTGTATTAACAGTATCAATCTATTATCCTAAAGTGAATACTGATATAGTAATTCACCTGTAGACTTTTGTGACTATTCATAAACCATAAGATGGAAGTAGAGTGCTTTCAATTGGATTATAGTGTTTTATTTGGTCTCAGAGTATATAATTGAGCTTATATTATACTTTGTGAATCTGCTTTTAGTATATTCCAAAGTTCTTTTCCTTCGACTTTGTCCTTTTGACCATAGCCCCTTCCAGAATGAGACACTGAGTAACCCACCTTCCAGGAGAGAGCCCTTTGCCTTATTTTTATGCTAATTCTTACATCAGTGGCCTTCTGTTCCTTTAAAGTATTTTTTTTTTTTAATTCTTTAACCAAAAAGACTCTTCTTGGCAATTCATTCCTCTCATTTATACTTGGCTTCTCCTTTCTCCTAATAACATTTTTTTCTAATTACATAAGTCATTTTGTTTACTGCTGAAAACTTGAAATACACTTACTTAGAGGAGCGGAAGAAGCGCACCCAGGGATGAAGCCTTGTTAACCATTGGGTAGCTTTTCCTACCACCATTCTGCCCAGTGTTAGAGCTGCTTATGGACTACAAACAGTAATCCTTTGCCATGGTTGCTTCCAGTGTTTTTCACTGATTTGCTTTTCATTTTTGCCTTTAAAATTTAGTTTTAACATATTAAATACAGAAGCTTTGCTGTTTTGTGCAGTGAAATCCATTACACTGTTAACAGGCTGATAAATGAATTTTTCACATAGAGTACATGTGCTTATCTACCTGCATCGGCTTTTTAAGGTTTCAGTTTTTAGAGTTAATGGTATCATTTGTATATAATTTAATTTTACAAGTATATTGGCTATTTCCCAGTAGTCATTATTCTTTACATTCAGTTTTGTCCGTCTTTTCCATTGACTTGTAAGTGCTTCTTGAAACAAATACTAAAGTCTTTTATAGACTAGTATCTGTTCATAAGCTATTCTATGCTTATGTGATCTTTTACCAATACAACACTGTATTCTAGTTTTTTAAAATAGCTGCTGTTTAATACAGTTATTTCTCTTATATAAACTTTTTCTTTTCATTAAATTTTGTTGGCTATTTCAACCTTTTCTATGATTGCTAAATTTGGGGCTATTTTTGTCAAGGTTTAAATGATCCTACTGGGATTCTGATATTTTTGTACTATAAGGTAATTTGGAAACTGTTGACATAAATAGGAAATATATTCATTTTTTCTGTAAAAACATGTTATCTTTGTTTTACTCATTTATTTGGTGGATCCTATATATTTTGGCTGAAGATATTTCTGGGTATATTAGGTATCTTTTGTTATTATAGTGGAAATCAACTTTATTTTTTTTCTATTTTTGGTTTTAATTATTGATGGATTGAAAAAATATTTGGAAACCTACTTGGTTTATTTCCATATGTATAAGATCAGTGAAAATGAGTGCTATGAGCAGTAGGTTTGATGGAGAGGAAGAAGTTGGTATTGGCTGCCATAGTTGATAGAAGTTATTAAGGAAGGAGAAGGAACTTGAAAACAGCTCAAACGGATGAAGACATTCCTGACTGTTCAGGGCAACAATTGTGGAGATGAGCAAGGTATATTCAGGTGTAGTGAGCAAAACACCTAAATTTTGTTAGAGTTTGGAAATACAGTTAGCAGTACTAAGATTGTGGAAGACCTTGGATGCCAGCCAAGAGCTGTAATTCAAGCAGCCTTGTATTGACATAAGAACGGCTAAGCCTATCAGCCAAGTGTATGTTACTGAGCTGTGTCTCAAGAGTTACTTTTTTTTAAATTTTTTTTTAAAGATTTTTTTTTTCAACGTTTATTTATTTTTGGGACAGAGAGAGACAGAGCATGAACGGTGGAGGGGCAGAGAGAGAGGGAGACACAGAATCGGAAACAGGCTCCAGGCTCTGAGCCATCAGCCCAGAGCCTGACGCGGGGCTCGAACTCACGGACCGCAAGATCGTGACCTGGCTGAAGTCGGACGCTTAACCGACTGCGCCACCCAGGCGCCCCTCAAGAGTTACTTTTGAGAGGTAATCACTGGATGATGTTTAGGTTTGGTTTATTAGTCTGTTTAGGCTGCCATAATACAATATCACAGACCTAGTGGGTTAAACAACAGAAATTTGTTTCTCTGACTGTTGTCGATGCTGGAAGTCCATAGTCAAGGTGTTGCCTTCTGTGATTCATGGTGAGAGTGCTTTTCCTGGCCTGAAGATGGCCTTGGTGCTGTGTTGTCTTTTGACAGTGTTGTGTGCCTATGTGTAGTGGGGGACACCCTGGCCTGACTTCCTCTTTATATAAAGGACATCAGTACTACCAGATGAGGGCCCCAAATAGGGACCTGTTGGTGGGCAGAACTCTAATATATGAATTCCACGGGGACACAGTCATTTCAGTTCACAGCACTTGGTGTGCACAGGAGAGAGCCTGGAAGAAGACTGGTAAGATGGGCAAGAATGAGAACATGGGGCTGTAAGAGAAATTTTGAAGGAGGTTGTGGTGAAAAACAAACATTGGAAGTACCTGTTGAATTCTTACTTTGGAAAGCTAAAAGAAGAAACCTGATTTTCAGTCTTTAAGTACATTCCTGCGAATATGCTTACAACACTATCTCATTTGGAATGCATGTTTCTGGAAGGGACTGTGAAGATACCATTGTGAAAAACAACCCAATGATAAATTTACGTTCTGCCTTTATGGATACTTTGTGATCCTGTCATGCCACCTGTTGGGACCCAGATTGTCCTTCCCAGAATGGAAAGTTTGAAAGAATGGTCTTGTAATTTAAAGTGAACTTTACTGCTACTAGGACAGTACTTTCTACTGGAGTATACTTACTACTTGAAAATGATGAATAACCTCTTTGACATCAGTAACTTAGAACACTTTTGAAAAGGCAAAGGAAGTTTAACAAAGAACAAGAGGACTTGAATCTTGGTTGGTTGGATTTTACTTTATTTGGGAAAAGATATGTTGATGTTCTAGGCGTTGTTGTGAATGTTACAGAAGCCTTTGAATAGAGTCAAGGGGACGGTTTTTGATATGGTTAGGACAAGATTTCCATGAAATGGGGAGAACATTCTGAAGTCCTATTAAAATCCAGCGATCAGAAAACTTTTTATGTAAATTGATACATAGTAAATATTTTACCTTTGCAGGCCATAGAGTTTCTACTGGCAACTACTGTCTTTGTAGTACAAAAATAGCCATAGATGATACATGAATGAATGAGGATGTCTGTGTTACAATAAAACTTTATTTATAAAAAAAAAAGGTACTGGGTGGTACTTAAGGGCTTTAATGGCTGACTTTTGGTCTAATCAGTTATCTGGAGTATTTTATAAATTTAATCATTATTAGGATCAATAGGTTGGAGGCAGATGAATAACAAGGCAGTTTATAGCTACTGTGCTCTGAAAGATACAAGTTGTAATATTTTATTAACAGGCCTGAGAAAGCTTAGCCAATGGATTCTTCAGTAATCAAAGGACTTAGTTCTAACATATTATTAAGTGTTGGTACCTTGAGAGTACAGATTGGGATGATCACTGACTTTTAATGTCCAATTACCATTTTAGTCACTTGTCTTTTTGACATTCATTAATAATGACTGGAAGGAAATAAATTTCTCTTTATTCATCTCAGATACTAGTGTCTCTGTGATACCTTCTGCAGTCGTTCAGTTAGAAAGGGTGCCTCCATTCTCAACTTTCTATTTCGTTCAATTATATTTAGCTATTTAATACATTACAAGGAGCATTGTAGCACAGAAATTAAGACCATGGGTTGTGAAGCCAGAGTGTATGACTTACTGGTTCTCTGAACTTCTGCAGGTTACTTAAACCCCTATGGGTTTCACTTTCCTCAGCTATCAAATGGGGATAGTAGCACCAACTCGTGGGTTTTTTTTTTTTTTATGAGATTGACATAGTATACAGAAGTAAAGCACTTAGAAGAGTGGACATAGAATAACGGCTTGATAAACGATCATTAAAGTTTCTCTCTTTGGCTGTAAGCTTTTTGAAGGCATCGGCTAGATTATGCTCTTTGTTGACTGTCAAGCCATTTTCATGGAGCATGCTAATACTCAACAAAGGGTTGGTAACGTTATTACTGTTGTTATGACAGGGTCTAGGCAGTCACCTTTTTGTTAAATTGAATCACTGCCATTCCCCTTTTTATCCTTTGGAGAAGGTGTTGAGTGTGCAGGTAATGTCTATAGGGTAAAGAGAAAAACAAGGTAAATAAGTAAATTTCTGTGAGGAATCTTACATAGGAGCTAAATAATTTGTGTACATTTGCCAAGAATAATTGATGAATCTGTATGTGAGGAAACTGTAGTGTCCACCTGAGCCATCTCCATATCTTCATAAATTAATGTATTAGTTTTTGGCATTGCTGCATTTAATTCCTCTCCCTCTAGTGTAGTGGGTGGGTAATAGCTACTTTGCTGTTATTGATGCTAACCTTAAATCAAAGTTTATGGGAACAGAACTGTATTAATGAGTCTCAATATCTACTAACTCCCTTTTCCACCCCATAATGCTAGTATCCCTACTCTTGGCCCATCCTCATTATTATCCCTGGTACTTGTTAACTTTAGTTCTGGGATGGTCTTCCACTTAATGCATCATGGTAATCTCTAGCTGAAATCAGTGAAGTTCTTCAGTTGTTCTTTTTCTCCCTCTCTTGCTCAAATTCAGTTTCTTCCCAATTTGTGCTCAGTTTTGCTCTTGAACTTTGCATTGGTTCCTCAGTCTTGACCCAGTGTGGACATCTTTGTTCATCAAGCTTTAAAGATGTCCACAATTTTATATTTAGTCTCCAGTGTCAGCAATAGTTTTTTTCTTTGTCCTTGGACTTCTTTATTAGAAAAACGTGCTCACATTGTTCCTGTAAATTTTAACAGTCTGACCAAATCAGGGGAATCCCGAGCTTCTAGAAAGCTGGCTGGTCAAGAGCCCTAGCAATTCTATAGTTTACTTAACCCCAGTGCTGATTTTTCCTAAAACACGTACATAATCCCTTGGATTTATCATTCACTGGTTTTGTAAAAACACATCTTCCTACTTGGAGTGCTAAATTTAGAAATGAGCTTTGAATAAACACTGAGGTTCTAGGGCTCAGTTTATTTTCTTGTCAAGATCTTTAATAGCTCTTCCTTTTTTGTGCAAGTGCAGTTGACTATTATGATAAAATCCATCTAATTAGCTATCAATATTTGACAGTGTACTTTTTAGCAGTGCCATTCATCCAACTCAACAGAGCAGTCATTTCAATCAAGAAAACCACACCAGCCATTCAAATGAGAGAATACTGCCAGAGCTGGATTTCATCTTAATGGGCTCAATAAAGAAAATAAAACTTGAGGGTTTCTGTTAGCCAATATATCTCATTAATATTGTGACTCAGACTGTCAGTATCCATTCTCATAGCCCTCAGTGTTTACAACCAATTCTGAATAAAGCCAAATGGAAAACAGGCTTTATATATGTTGTTTTTCATCTAGCAAGATGGAAATTTCCCTTTTATTGGCATCAAACACCTATCAAACACAGCCTCATAAATGTCACTGACCTTCTGTTGTTCCTTTCAGATGGGCAATTACAGCTCTGTTAGGTAATTACTGGGGAAACCCCGAGCATGTAACGTGACTTCTGAGTCTTCTCCTTCTTTGCAAAGGGAGCTGGCGGGGGGTGCGGGGGTGGGGTGGGTAATGACGTCAGGTGTATCCATCAGCTTTTGTTGTGTAACAACCACCGTGTCACCAAGTCTTATAACAGTACACATTTATTTTGGATTGTGTGTCTGCAGGTCAGTTGGGATGAAGATGATCTAGGCTGGGCTCAGCCAGGCTTGGCTCCAGGCTGTATGTTGGGTCCAGGTCTGCCCCACTTGTTTGTCATTCTTCGGAGACGAGCTTCCTAGGATAGGTTCTTCTCACAGCAATGGCAAAAGCTTACTTTTGCAAGTACAGTTCAAGTCTTGGGTTTTCTCATGTCTGCTAATACCCCACTGACCAAAGCAAGTCACAGAGTCATTATCAGTGGTGTGTGGAAGTGTTCTTTCTGGGATGTGAGATGGGACAGGACATGAATATTTTCCGAACAATAACCCACCACGCTACCTTGCGTGATGATTGGGAACGTTCTATGAGCTTGTGTATATGAGAGCTCTTTGTGAATTGTAAGGCACTGTGTAGCTGTGATATTTCTAAATTCTCTGTCATCATAAATTACAGCATGATTCTTTTCGATAGGGAAGTACTCATTTCGTAACTTTGTACCAAGAGAGGCCATATACAACACTTGTTGGCAGCTGTTGACTTAAAGTACTAAAATATCATTGCATGTTATTATAGTGGGAGGCTAAAAATCAGGAGTATCTATTACAGTCTGGTATGTTTAAACTACTTCTTGGCTTACCATAAGACTTTAAATTCAAGGAGAAAGCAAGCCAAGGAAAGAGGATTACGCTTGAACAGTCTTCATGATAAAATAGTAGTAATTAGTTGGAGCAAAATCCCATAATAGTTTTTTTCCCTGCACTTCGCAGGAAACCAAATGGCAGACAGATAAAACAAATTACTTTACTCAGGGTAATTAGCAAGCGATTATAAGGTTTTGCCTATGTTCTCCCAAGAGTACAAAGATCATGCCCTGTTTATCGAAGAACTTTATGTTGCTTAATACCTAATCCATCTAAACTCAACTGCAGAATCTGAGGGAAACCTTGCCACAAACACAACCATCAGAGGACCTGGGAGACCACAGCAATGCTAATTTAATGATGAGCAGCAGGAGGGAAGATAAAGCACAGTGTTTTTCTCTTACTGTTCTGCCACCTTTTGTGAGTTTGCCCCCTCTTTGCATTTGCCTTGACACAGGTATCATGCAATTCCTAAGAATTAAGTTCTGCATGTTGGTGTACCAAGGTCTAGGATTGTGAACTAAAAGAGTGTATCTTTTAGTCCAGAGCATTTTGAGAACAATAACGTCGTTGAAAGAGAGGATCATCCTCTTGCTAGGGGTCATAGAAAATTCAAATTAATTCCTAATCAAAGATCACTCAGGAAAACAGTTCACATAATATGTTGATTGAAGGGCGCTGAGACCTTCAGTCTAAGGTTGCTGCCAACTGACAGGAATAAGGACATCTCTCTATTCTGAAAGTGGGCAAAGATAGCAGAGAGGTTCAGGGTTCTCTTTGGACATGGAGGCTACATGACCTAGCCACATCAAATATGGCAAACCACTAATGCAGTCACACTTACTTATTGACAAACAGCATTTAAAAAATCTAATTTGCTTATTTGCTGTAGAGGAAAATAAACACATGGAGTTTTATATTTTGGTTGAATTACATATTCTCTCTTCTTAATGTATAAAATTGTGAAGATTGTGTCTTGACTCCTTTGTCTAATTCTCAGTCATGGAACTTTTTTTTTTCTTCAGTAGAGCGAATTGGGCAAGTCTTCCTGAGTATTTATCATGTTTTCATTTTTATAGGCAGTTGTATTTCAGAAATATTTTTAACTTAGGATATTTGCGATATCAAGTTCGTCTGTATTCATCCTCATTCTTACATGTTCTTGATTATAAACATGCTGGTGTGTTACTCAGTAAGAATCAGAAGGATTGGACTCTGGACACTTGGGAAGCATTTGAGAAAGCAGAAATGCCTGACAGGATTGTAGAGCACTGGATATGCTGGATGTGCCATTTTGTGAAGTGGGTGTGGAAACAGACCATTAGCCCCTGTCACATGCACACAGTTTAGTTTGGGGCTTAAGACCTGAGTTCAAGCTCGACCTCTGCTGCTTTGTTGGGGTTGTATAAACCCCCTGGGCATGTTATTTGGTCTTTATGATGAGACACAGATTTTTCATCTACAAAATGGAGCCAATGATACTACCCACATCATGAGGCTGTTTGAAGCATCAAATGAGCAATTGTACATAATATTACATGGAGTTGGTATGTAATGAATTTTATTAGTAATAGGTGATAGATGTATAGACATACACTGTACTGATAGATCAGATGACCTGGAGATTGGGGTAAGAAAGAGGCTAAGAATCTTAAAGAAAAACCCTTGAACCTATGAATAATAGAGTACTAGAAACAGAAACAGTATGATCCTAGCCAAATATAGGGATGCACATTGGTTATTTTCCCCTTGTAAAAGTTGGAGTTGGGACTGAAGGCTTCATTCGTTAAAGTGACATGGTTATGTATCTACGTTAAATCCATGAATCCTATTGTAAAATATTAAAATTCAGCTTTGTTCTTTTTTATTTGAAGACTTGGATAGATTGATAATATGCCCTAACATTCCATACTTGGCTGTACCCATGCCCTCTGGTTGAATGTCTACCTATCCAGACTGTGGGCATGGACTTGGGGATGGCCAGTTAGGATGAACTGGGCTAACACACTTAGGCTTTCTTCCCTGCTTTTCTTGAATTCCTCTAACATCAGCAGATTTTCATGGTGGAGGCAGGGATCCAAAAATGGAACGACAAAGGTGAACTGCCTTTTGGAGTCTGTTCACATCTCTCCATTACATCTCTGTTTACATTTCTTCATTGGCAGCTCTTTTACTTTTTTCCCCATAGTACTTGAAATTTATGTAATAAATTTTTAGAAAAACATTATATTTCCCCATGTCAGCCATGCTACAGTTAGCAGGGATGCTTCTGAACTTTTATCTTCTACTTAATGTTCAGCGCACTGATGGTGTAGGCATTTGTCTAGAAACGATTTCCAGTGGATCCCCCATTTAACCTTTGCAAGGTGACCCTATTCTATTTTGCCAATTTCATCTGTCATTACTAATTGTACATTTTACGTTCTAGCCACATATTTTGATAAAAAATTTCCAAATGCACAGTTTTTTCTTTTTTAATCTTTCTGCCTACATATATACTGTTTAATTTATTTGGAAAACAACTACGCCTGTGTCACACTCCAACTTAAATTTTTCTCCTAATTTCCCAGGAAAAGCTGGCCTATAATAACTGCTCCAGGTATATGTGGTATACTTGATAGTAGACAAAAGGCTGAGCAGTGGTTTTTATTATAATTATATAAATGCAAACAATTGTGTCTGTCTCCAACATTAGTGTGAATATGGGAAGCCTGATGAGTTTCTTAATAACCATTTTGTTTTCTCTCATCCCAAGTGGCAAGCACAGTGCCTCATGTTGAGAATATATTTGTTAAAATGTGATTCAGCACTAAAAGAAAAAATGAATAATGACACTGTGTTTTAAAAGCTGAGATACAAGAATTGTAAGCCTCTAATGAAATTGGCAAGATATAGAACCAGAAGAAACACTGAAGATTGTTTCAGGGATCATTATTTTATAGACTAGGAATCAGTTTAAGGTTGTGTATTTAAGTGGATTGATTGAGTGCCCTGTGCCATGGCTGTTTCATTCCTTTCTTGATGACTGGAATTGAAGCCTTGAAGGTAATATTTCCAGAATCCGAATTGGATGAATAATTTTCTGTTACATTTTTAAGTGGTAGAATATTAATGGATCACATTCCCCCCTACCTCAAAACTCTAGAAACGTTATTCTGTCTCCTGGAAGTCTAGTTTCTCCCATTTGTAGCTGATGAACTATCACTACTGAATGCCTACAGGGTTCTTACCCTTGAAGTTCAAGAAATTCACCAGGCTAGCTCTTCATGTTGAGTACTTTATAATCTTTTTCCAGAATACATTGTGTTACACTGATTTGTAGAGTTGAAACTTGATTTGAGAATGTTTTTCTATTAATTTATTTGGCTGTCTTTCTGGTACGATTATTTTTATCATTGTCATCACTAAGATGATGATCATTGGATTTTCCTTGCCTCTCTTCCTTCAGCTCTTTATTCATTTGCCTTTATCTCTTGGATTTACTGTTACTTTCTTAGGTCTCTTTTCCACATTGTTGACTTACTCTGAGCAGAATGGATTTTACTTCTCACTGTTTTTATTTTGAAGTACCTTTATTACTATCTTGAATTGTTTTTCATCATCACCATCAAATATTTTTTGAGCATTTACCATATCACAATCCCTAAATGAAACATGTTGTGTGGGTTTATACAAAACCTATTAACACGCTCATCAATTTATAGGTAAGGAAACAGCTGGGAGAGTTTAGGTGGCTTGTCTAAGATGATAGAGCCACTAAAAGAGACATAGGATTTGAAACTAGTTCTGGCATTAGTTCATAACTGCTATGGCATGCAACCTCCAACTCCAATCATGACTTCTACTAAAGAGGAAAACGTGTTAGGTTTCAAAGTCATCAATGTTGGTGGCATTTAGTTGGTTAAAACACAGAAGAATAGGGGTGCCTGGGTGGCGCAGTCGGTTAAGCGTCCGACTTCAGCCAGGTCACGATCTCGTGGTCCGTGAGTTCGAGCCCCGCGTCGGGCTCTGGGCTGATGGCTCGGAGCCTGGAGCCTGTTTCCGATCCTGTGTCTCCCTCTCTCTCTGCCCCTCCCCCGTTCATGCTCTGTCTCTCTCTGTCCCAAAAATAAATAAACGTTGAAAAACAAAAATTTAAAAAAAAAAACACAGAAGAATAGAGATCAGGGCCCTATACTAAGGTAAGCTGGTGATGATGTATTTGCTCAAGTGGTTGGTGGACACCTGCTCTGCACGGGATGTTGGGAGCCAGGAGAACCACTGGATTTGATTGCCTTATATCTGTGTCCTGTCCTTAACTCGAATGCCCTGGTCTTTTGGGATCTCTAAAAATCTCTCTTCATACATTTTCTCTGTTATCTTTGATCCAAAAGAATTACCATGAGCTGTGCAGTACCTGAAGCTCCAGGCTTGTGGGAATCCAGCTGAGAAATCCTGACAAGGCAGGAAGTTCATTCTGAAAACTCAGTATTTATGTAGCAACCTTGTGGAATTAACTCAAACATTGCATGAACTATGCCTTACTGCTCTGAAATAGTCACGAATATTAGAGATCTCTGCATAACGTGCAGGACATTCTGGAATAAAGACAAATTAGGGAAAAAATCAGATTGTGACCTATTTGGTCTGTACTTCACTGGAGAAAGGTCATAAACTCCATCCTGTGCCAATTTTGCACTCATCCTTTCTGCAAACCCTTTCGAAAGAGATTAGATTCTTATTACTTTATTACTGCAATAAAATGTTGGGCCAGAATTCTGGAATGAAAGAGCTGCCGCTACAGAAGCTGTAATGGAAGAAGCCATAACTTAAGTGTAGGTTTGAAAAATTGCCATAAAGGCAATCTTTTACAGAAAAAATACCTTCTAATTTATCACAGCCAAATATTCACCACCACATATGAAAAGTCATGGATACTGACTTCTCTCTAGAGTGATGCACACAATACGTTTGCCTGAAAGCCATTGTGTGGGTAATTTTTATAAGATAAAGCAGGGCATCATTGATGGGGTTAATGGTTCCTTAATATAACTAGGAGTTAACCAGTGAACACTAGGTAAATAGTGTACTTTTGCAGTGAGCATTATTTTTTGATTTTTGCATTTGGACCTCAAAACCTTTTTAATCCTAATCTTCTTTTTCTCTTTGGCTTCTCTTCTGTGTCCCCATCTCATGGATTTTAGAGTACACTTTCCCATCCCTAGGAGGTGTTGTGATGGAAGAGGCCCATCCATTTTTTTGGTCCTTTATTTCGCAGGTCATAAACGGTTGTTATAATTCCATGCAGTGCAGATGCAGACACCAGATTGACTTCAGGGAGAGAAGGCCACAGTGAAGGTCACCCTTGCAAATTTTCATAGTAGTCCAGAGGAATTTTTGAGATATGATCCACTGACACTTGCCAGCAAGCATTGCAAACTAGAGAAACTTAGACATTTTTATATGCCCGAGTTGTCTTCAAAAGATACGGAATACATGACAGAAGAGGTTTTATGCAAGTATGGGAGACACTGTTGTAGTTGATGGGAACGGACCTATGAAGCCATACACAAAAGGCAACATTACATTTTAATATAATACCTAACATAATTGGATCAGTACTAATGCGAATTGGAGGGAAACCATAGATTGAAGACACTTATATCCTTTAGTATACTGCTAAATCATTTTAGGGCATGGACACCAAAATTAAGCTTTCATGTTGCTAAGAATTTATGAGAGGTTTTTACCTTGCCATTCCTACCATCTCCCCATCCTCCTAAGTAATAGCTTTCCCTTGAGTTGCCTTTATTCAGCTTATCTAATGCTTTCATGGGCATTACTTAATTTGTTCCTCACAAGCAGTTTTTAGCACATGGAAAGGGCAAGTATGGCTGTTTCATTTTACTAATGGGACATTAGAATCTCAGAGCAGTTAGGTAGACGAGAAAGTAAATGCCAGACACCAGAAACTTAGCGCTTTTGGATTGTCTGCCAGAATAGACTAAAAGCAGAGGGTAGGTTGGCTGAGTGACTCCCAACATGAGGTGATGGTCTTGTTGCACTGGTCACCATGGGCAGTAGCACTTGAGTCTTTGTCCCATGCCACTACTTCACTCTGTAAGATGGGGTGCAACAGGGGCTTTGGTATTCTATAAAGGATGTCAAGTATAGAGATAGATGTCTGATGAGATGATCAGAGGTTTAAAAAAAACACAATAGCATAAGCTCCAGGACAAACTATTCTGCATCTCAGTTTGTTCTCTTGCATCATATGACAGCTGACAACTGAACACACTCCTAAATGTCACTGTGTCAGGAGCAGCAGGTGCTCTTTTTATCTGCCCTGGAGTGCCTGCATCCCTGTGGGCGGAATGTTCCCGTATGTTGCCTGGTCCAGATTGGATGGTTTATGCCAGTATTTAAATCATAAATTTATCTCTCCACCGGAGGTTTTGAAACACATGTAGACCAGTTAACTGCTCAGGTAACTGTGCTCCCACATTTTTATTATTATTTTGGTGCTTTTGCCAAAGTCCCTTTCCCACCAGAGTTTCTCTCTTCTTCCTTCTGCCTCCAGCTTTGTAGAGATAGAATTGACATAAAATGTTGTGAATATTTTAGGCATACAGTGTGATGATTTGTTATGTGTATATGTTGTGAAATAATTACCACAGTAAAGTTACCCTATCCATCACCTCACATAATGACCAATTTGAGTGTATGTGGTGAGAGCATTTAAGATCTACTCTCTTGCTGCTATCCATATATTATGTTTTCTTGTCACTCCATTTGTAGTTGCAGTTTTTGCTGGACATCTTCTCAGTCCAGGTTTAGCTCCCAACCAGGCTTTGATCTTTCTTAATCCCAGTAACATTTCATGGAAACTTCATGGTTTAATAATTGATACCATCATTCTTTATATCCCATTTGATTGCATCCTTCTCTTAGGGTATGATGGCTTTTCTTTCCTACCAAGTGGCATTTGAAACTTGCTGGTCTCATCAGAAATCCCTTGGAAGCTCATTTGGGTAATTTTAGGAGAGTTTCATAAAGGACTATTGATCAATGTGTGGATAAGGTAGAAGGATATCACGAGGCAGTATCCTGCATAGTAACAGCACTATCTAGGCTCAAAATGGTGAATGGATGGAGTGGTTTCTGAACCCCAGAGGTGGAGAGGGCTTCCAGACAAGAGCTGTGTGCAGTGAGCCTGCAGGAAATAAATATTCTCACTCTGTCACCTCTTGTTAATGCTTATCATTGGTCAGACAAATCCAGAAGTGAACCCATTATTGGAATTCATGCACATCATCTTTCCAGGGCACAGAAGAGAATGCGAAATGGTGAAGAGTGGATCTGGAGGGGCAATAACTGGTGATAGTGAGTGATGACTAGCTCGGTCATTATAGTGTTTATCACACTGGTCTTGCATGTTTCAAGTTCCTAACAGGTTGTAGAGCTGACGGAGAAATTTGTAAAACCACAGCGGCAGGGTCATAAACACCAGGCGTCGTGTAAAGTTGCTACAGTCCCTCAGCCAAGAAAATCTTTGTGGATTTTTCCACACATATTCCACTCAATACTATTTTGATTTTTCATCAGAATTTGTGGTTACAGCTCACCAAGTATAGAACCATCATTAAAGAATGCCAGGGACAAAAACTTTTGAGTATATAGCAGTGACTTGATAAGTGGTTGGCATGTGGCAAGCTCTGACTAGGATGATTCATGATTTCATCTAAAATCAGTTTTACAGCTTCTTGCATTTCAATGATTCCTTTGGAAAGACATCCTTTGGTTTGGAAACTTTGCTTGTCTCCAGAAAAAATTTATTTTCATATTCTGTCATTTAAATTTCAATTAATGTGACTAAATCCCCTCAAAAAGACTTCTTCCAGCGCTCTAGCTCTCTGCCTACTTGTGACAAAATGTATCTGGGCAGGTCTCAGGCTACTAAGGTGGCAATATCAAGAAAACGTTTTCTGTTAAGGTTCAGATGGAATTGATTTGGATTAAAGTTTGTTGACATAAATAATGATAAAGGAAACAATGTTCAGCTGGTGAAAAACTTGGGCTTGAAAGATATTACAACCTGTGGGTCAATATCAGACCTCTGAACAAATGCTGTTGAACATAAAAGTCATTGGAAGTGTCAACTGCTTTGAGAGAATATAAAGAAAACTTGATGACTTTCATTCAGAGGTTAGGTAACAAGAAAACTTGGCTAGAGATAAGGAAAAGAAAAAAAAAGTTGTTTAGTCTTAAAAACATACTTTTGACCCCAGAACGCTAAAGTTCCTTAAAAAAAATTCCTGGGTTACTGAAGCTAAAGATGTATTAAATTCAGGGTTGAGTAATGCACTATAAATGTTACTTATTTCCTCAGACATATACATGTTATTTATACTTGAGAGCGTTTTAATTTAACAGGTGAATTTCTTCTTCTTGGCAGGGGGTTGGTAAAGGAAAGAATTATCCAAAGATAATGGAAGGACAACTGATGGAAATGATCATTGATAAGGTAATGTGATTTAAATATGTAGTGATTTTAACAAATGATGATTAGGAAATTACTTGTAGGCACTGGATACGTGTATGAGAAGGGGGAGGGGGGCCCAGTGTTTGTTAGGAGTTGGCTTTGTCCTTTGTTCCTGTATCTAGTAAACTCTTTACTCCATCTCTGTACAAATAGGTTTCAGGTCTCTTTTTATTAAGAACTTAGAGATGCCATAGAAACGCAATGGACATGTAAATGAAAACCGTTTAGTTACAGATGTCGACTTGCTGTTTGAGAAACTGCTCACCTCTCAACTTTCAGGCTAATCCACATCCACTCCTGCAGCAAGTATTGACTGTGTACCAGTTGAGGGAGGGAGGGGTGACCACCACAGAATAGTAGACTACCCACATGAAGCATACATGGGAATGTCAGGAACTAGGTAATAATAAGTAGATGAATGAGAGATTTTCAGTGAAATGAATCAAAATGTGTGCTGATAGCTAAATGTAATGAAGAAAACCAGGAATGATAGAGTGATGGAGTATAACGGTGTGTTGGCAGCTATTTTAAATTGAGTTGTCTGGGAGGGCCTTTTGAAACAGAAATATTTAAGACCTCGATGATAGGTAAGAAGCAGGTAAGAATAGAGGAAAGGACAGAATGTTTTCGCTGAATTGACAAGTAAGAAGCAGGCAAGGAAACAACAAAGGACAGAATGTTTTAGCCAACTTAAAAGCAAATGTAGAAGCCCTCAAGTGGCGCTACACATTATGTTGAAGGTAAGTAAGGAATGGTCGAATGCCTTTAGAGAAGAGCCTAAAATGGTATTTAAGTTGATCTTTAAAAAATTATGTTGGTCTAAACTTCTTTGAAACGGTTCCAGAGTGCTTGGAAATTAGAAGTTCGTGTATAAAAATTCTCATCTGGTTAGGATTTTTGGAACTGGTTGTTGCTTAACTATATTTTGAATGCATAGGAAAAAAATTTTTTCACAAATTGGGTAAGAACTGTAGTAACAAATTGACTTTGTCCTCAAGATGAGCAGAGTTCAGATACTGGAAAAAGGTATAAGCCCATAAAAAGGTAATTAATGAAACAACCTCATACCAAGCAAAAATGAATCGTGAAGTGATAAAGAGGAAAAGAAGGTTGCTTAGAGGATGGCTTCTTGGAGGAAAGGGGATTTGAACTGGAAGGAAGTTAAGAATTAAGATGTTAGAGACCAGTGGGCTTTGTGGTAATGAGGAGGGCTGATGGGGAATAATGACATATCATTTACTTCTCACTGCCTTTACCCACCCCCCACCCCACCCCCACAACTGCCTTTCTTCTTCATAAAGGTGAATAAAGTTCAAATGAAGTGGAACAAAGTTATGAAAAATTGATGCTGCTTTTGGTGTGAGCAAAATTTACATCCAGAGCATTAGCAAATAGTCTGAAGCTTTTTCCTTACAGGAATACTCTCTGTTGTTTACAACAAGGTTTCTTACCCTACTAGATAGCAGCTTACCTCCTTCAGAAAACTCTAGTCCTCAAGTGGTTGATTTTTCACTTTGATGGTGCTTAACTAATGCAAACAAATGGAACAAATACAACCAGATTTGGTAATGACAAATAAGAGGGTAATGGTGGCAGAACTACCCATGGTTGATAACTATGCCATTTCTTCAATGGCAAAGTAGAGGATTTGGGTTGCTGGCCTTGAGGTATGGTAGCCACATGTTACAATGTCTGGTAAAGAGTGTTCTTGAAGGTGAATCAAGGTTGTTGATGTATCCAAGGTTGCTAGATGCCTCTCTCTGGGACATAATGTCCTGAAAAAGGACTGAAAGCAAATAAACACAGCACAGTGAGCAGCTCAATCAGTGGTGTCAATGGACTCTTGGCACTTACTGACTCTGGTCATTGAGTCAGGTCCATGCTGTTTGTCGTGGGTCAGTTCAGTAACTTACTCTCTTTATCACGTGTTGGGTATTTGTCTCTTTTGGAGCCGCTGTTGCTATAGACTATCTGAGATGTTACTTTATGCGCGTGTGCGTGTGTATGCATGTGCGTATGTCTGCATGTATATTGAGGACTTAAAATGGTTAATTGTTAGAAATACTTGGGGTCTCTGACAAAACACAGATGCTTGGCACTCATTCCAAACCAGTTAGATAAGAAGATCTATGCTGGGGCCTAGGCATGAGTATGTATTTTTCAAAGCTCCCCCAGTGCTTCTAAAGTTGAATCAGTTTTGAGAACCCCCGACCTCCTCTGAAAGGAGGAAATGCCTTGATTTATATGCCTGCATGTGTGTCAGATGTTTTAAGTGAAGTCATTAACCAAAATGCATTTCCAGAGTTCAGGTCATTGAGTTTAAAATCAAATAAAATACATTTCTGGGTGACAGAATAGTAAGGACATGAAGAGCAGTCGGGTGATATACACAGAGGGAGCTCCAGTCTCGGCTGCAGCACACATAGTGACCCAAAGAAAGATAGCACCCAGGCCACAGCTGCAGCAGTACATTTAGGAGCCATCAGTGATTTGAGAGTGCTATCACCCCAGGCCTACGGTGGTCACCGGCACTCGTCTCTGTGGCCCTTGATCGATAGGATCCCTGTCTAGCCCACATGGATAATCACATACTAACCTGATACACATGGGCGCCAGGATGCTCCAGTGAGGCAATATAGTCCTGATTCCTTTGTGGAATAACCGAAGAAGAAAAAAGAAAGACTTCATATAGGAAAATCTTTATCTGTAAAAGGCCCTGCCAATGGTAAGCATACATCTTCCTCCTCAGGGCAGTACAGTCATTCTGTAGTTTGAGGTCTTTTTCATACCATTATAACTTGTAAAACAGTTACCAGGAGTATCGGATTTGGACTCAGATACCAGATTGAATGGTGGCTACAGCTCTTATTAGCTGAGTGACCTTGGACAAGTTCCTGGACATTTCTGAACCCCTTTTTCTCTAAAATGTGGGCAATTATATGGCTGCTCTAAGAATTAAAGATCTTGTGTTCATCAGTTCATTTTAAGAGTGTTTTTATGTAAGTATCATGGGTCAGGTACTATTCTAGAAACTAGAGATAAAGCAAAAAAAAAAAGTCCACTTTTCATGGAACTTACAGAGGTGCGGTGAAACAAAGACAATGAACAGATGAACAGGTGAAGACCTAGTGTGTCAGGTGGTTGATATGGATCATGGGTAAAAAGGAAGCAGAGGCCACGGAATAGGAATTCTTGGGGGAACGCAGAGGAGTTGAGATGTTATATCAGGAAACTCTCATTGATTAGGTATCTGAGAAGAGTCCTGAAGGAATTAGGGTAACCATGCCAGGTGGGTATCTAGGAAAGTTCTCTGCAGGCAGAAGACCTAGCAAGTGCAAAGCCTCTGAAGTGGGATTGTGTGTGGAATGTTCTAGAAATGAAAGGAGACTGATATGGCTGGAGCTGAGCAAGAGAGAGGGAGATTGGAAGTCTATGAAGTCAGAGTTAGTAATGAGGCCAAGTCAAGTAGACAGCCCTTTTCAAGCTTTAATGTACACTGGAATCCTCTGGACATGTTGTTGAAGTGTGGACTCAGATTCAGTGGATCTGGAGTGGGCTTTGGGGTTCTGCATTTCTAACATCTTCCACTTCCACAAACCATGCTTTGAGTAGAAGTGGTACAAGGCCGTGTAAGATATTGGACATAGAGATGTTAGCTTTTGCCCTGAGGGAGATGGGAAGCCACTGGCAGGGTTTGAGCAGATACCATTTTGATCCCTCTGGCTGCTGTGATTGAGGAGGTGTGGTCAAGAGTCCTGATAGGCCTGGCAAACAGTGTCTGGGCTTCCATCCTGGTGCCGCTGCTCACTCCCTTCCTGTCTTTGATTAAGTTGAGCTTAAACTCCTTTCTCTCCCAACTTGGTGTTTTGAACAGTGTTAAATCTTGAGCAAAGGTTAAAGAAAAGTTAGAATCAGTGCCCGTATATCCTTCACCTAGATTGACCGCTTTTCTTTATTTGCTATATTTTCTACTCTCAGTACCTATTACCCCTATTGTTACTAATCATTTAAGAGTAAGTTTTTGACATGATGACTCTTTAACGTTGCTGTTTTTTGAAAAGTCTGCGTCAATTTTGTAGAATGTCACCCTCTTTGGATTAAAGTTTTTTTTAATGACTTGATTCAGGTCATGCATTATTGATTAAAAAAAAATCCTGTGTGAATGATGATGTGTTCTGCTCACTGCATGCATTTGGAGAAACTTGTCTGTTTGCTTCATTTTTGGTGATGTTAACTTGGATCACTTGACTAAGGTGTAATCAAAAGATGTGTCCGCTATAAAGGCACACATTTACCTTTGTAATTAACAAGCTATCCATGCAGAAATACTATGTAAATAACCTTTTCCCTAACAAACTTTCACCTAATATTTCCCACCCGTTAATAATTCTTATTGTATAAATTATTTCTACAGAGTTTGCAAAATGGTGATGCTTATAACTACTACTCTTTTATGTTTATCACTTGACATTTTATTATAAAGAGCTTTATTTTTACCCTCTTTTTGGATACATGGATCCATCTATCTACCTACCTACCTACTTAATTGCTTATCTATTCACCTAACCATGTATGGTCTCAGTGTGAATTCATGGATTCTTTTTTTTTAATTCAGTTGTTATAAACCATTAATGTTGCCATTTTGATGACCAAATTGTCCCAGTTTTGTCAGTAGGAGCTCATTAAATCTGTTTCCAGTGTATTTTTCATTTTTTGAATGTTGCATGATTTTATTGCCTTCCAGAATATTTCAGGTTCACCTTGTACTTGACCTTCCCTAGCCTTGGATCAGCAATTTCTCCCAGTGTTCCTGGTTGCTTTTAGTGGGACCTATAAGTGCCAATTTTGTAAATTTATGAAAAGGGATGTCAATATAACAATATTTGCAGAGTTGTTTTGAGGATTAAGCAAGAAAGATTGAGAAAAAAGTTTACACAGTATCTGGCACATAGTACAAGCTCAATAAATTAATTTTATGCCATCTATTTCCAAGTCAATGTAAATAATAACAGCATGGCTGGATATTTCAGGGCAAAATTAGGAAGGACAGTAGATGAATTCAGAAAATGTGAATTATAATGTCCTCTGAAGGAAAGCAAAAGGTTAACAGATTTTCATACTAGGCCCATAAATATATACTTTGCCTCTTGACGCATAGATGAGAAACAGTTTGCCATTACATGTGGCATCTTAGCATACGCAGTTACCAATCTTGTGCTTAAGTCCTTATGCAAATAACGTAGAAGATAAGTCATACTCTCAAGTAAATGAATTCTTAGTTTTGATGATGTGGAAAGAGATTTTACATAAGACTTTAAATCCTAAAACATTTCATTTGAAATTACTTTCAAAAATGTCTTTAAGAAGGGGGCTTCATGTGGAGAGGGATTGGTTGCATTTAGACTCCAATAGAGAACGAAGTGGTATGATAACATAAGAGTAGAGTCTTAGAGTGAAGAGGAGTTTGTGTTGCTTTGCCATTTCTAATTTGCCTCACCATGAACAATCTTACTTTGTTGGGAAGCTTGGTCTTCATGTGTGGTAACATTTTTTAACAAATTACCTTTAATTTTTCTTTACTATAATGTAGTACATGATCCTTGTAGACACATGAAAAAATACAAATAAACAGAAAAAAAATATCACAACCAAAAGATAATTATAATTAACATGCTAGCCAATATGTTATGTTTTTCTATAATATACATTTACATGCGTACATATTATTAACATAAAATAGGAATGTGTTGATGACATATTGCATATAAGTGCCTTTTAATAAAATACCAAAAACATCATTTTATGTCAATATATATTCAGTAACTTCATTTTCATGGATCCAAAGTAGTTAAATATTGGTATAAAAAAGTACTTAAGCAACACGATGTTGATGAGCATTGTTGTAATATTTCCCTACAAGACACAATATCTCTTGGCAATTGAAGGAGTTACAATTCCCTTTTGTGTCTTCCATTACATACAGGGCTACTTGAAGACCTGAGATGTAACTTGTTTAAGTATCCCTAGCACCTAGTAATATGCCTGGATCTATTTGGCATTCAATAATTATTTCTTAAAAGCATGCATGGCATATAGATATCTCAAATTCATTCTTGTCTTTAGGGTTTGGTGTTTGTGGTGGGATACTAGGTAAGAGAGAATCTAAAAATAATTTTAGCAAAAGAAACTACAAATTGCTTGTCCAAGGTAAATAAAAGACTCTGGGAATTGAGATTCTTTGAATCTCTCTTGAACCCCTAAGTGACATTATAGGTATACACATAGAAGTTAGATAGGCACTTGAGATTTTTATGAACTAATAAATGTTGCCTCTTAGGATACTCCTAGGTATACATATTTGTTCACTTTTGGGGGTCGGGGGAGAACATATTTACATACACACAAGGAGCTCCATGGGAGTAAAGGCATCGGAATGCTTTCCACTTGGTCAGTGAGGCTGAAGGTTATTAGACCCTTTTTGATCAGATGGTGATACCTTGATTCTACTGGAAGAAAAAGTTTTGAAGAGAAGCTCATGTAGAGAAAACAGGGAAGAGCCTTTCTTTTACTTCTAGTCTGGAAAGTATTAGGAGAGGCCTGGTTCTCACACAGCTTGTGCTTGAGGCTTTGATGCCCTCTCAACCTAGCTGCTTTGACCCAACAGTTGTGCTTTGAAGATGGGGAGACATAAGTAGACATTTTGAAAAGGCAGTAATGTTGAGAGTGCCAGGGATGTGATATTTTTGAGTCCTGCACAAACAATTGAGCTAGTGTGGCTATCACTGTGGTAGTGGAGAAGGAAAGCCATCTCTGTGGGATGAATTTTCACAGCAGTGTCATGTAAATAGTGATGAGGGCAAAGGAAGCTGGAAACTGGGGGCTTTCTGCAGGGCTGGGAAAATTTTCGTTCTTTATTGGTCTACTTTGGGTTGAGTTAGTGACTACAGTTACTGTACAAATGAGGAGGGTGGTGCTTTTTCGGAGGAAACACCAGAATTTCTACTAATAAAGATGAATGAATAAAGTAGTGGATAATTAAAAAAAAATGAAATATTCAAAGCTGGCAAAGCCTGTTCTATTAAAAACAAGGACCATCTTACTGTTTTACCTTTTACCTATTCAACCTGTAACCCATCTCCAAGTGGATCAATCAGCTATTGTTAGGTAATAAAACTCAGTGGCTAAAAAAAAAAAATTTGTCATGTGTCTGCAATTAGCTTAATCTAGGCTGAGCTCAGCTGGATAGCTGTACTTGAAACTGCAAGACCAGATGAATTTAGCTCTTTGCAGAAAGTTGGGCTTAGCTCTGCTCCATCTGTGTTCCTTCTGGGGCCCAGGATGAGGAAGCATCATTTACCTGGGTGATGCTGTTCTCACAGGGAGGACAGAGTGTAAAGGGGAGTGCCCAGCACAGGAGCACATTGCAGACTTTTGCTTGCTAATATTTTATTGGTCAAAGCAAGTCACAAGATGATTCCCAAAATCAAGGTGCAGGGGAAATACTGTCTTTGATGGAGGAACTGCTAAGTCCTATCTCAAAGCTTGTGGATAGAGGTTGGGGTGAAGAATAGAGCCAATAAGTAATCGATCATGTCTAAGGTTTATATTAACCTCTTCTCTTTGGGTTTTTCATTGTGTGTTTCTGTTTTCACTTAATTTTCCATCTTCAGAACTCCTCCAGAAGTACCATTATCTTAGGATTTAGTTGAATTTGGTCTTGGGTTGTTTGTGTTTCTTACTCTTTTTTCTTCAGCTACATTATAGGCAACTTAACATGGAGATCCTAGATTATTTTTCCAAGTATTTTTTGCACGTCCTACAACAGTGGTGAGCATATACTAGACACCAGCAAAAACCTAAGCAATGTATTTGTAGAAGTCACATGAGAAAGATTTCTGTGGAGAAAAACATCTTCTAATGGCTAAGGTCTTCATAGAAGATTCTCATAAAAGGTAGGCTATAAGCATACAACACTTTCTTACAGAACTTGACATAGGGGCACCTGGGTGGCTCAGTCGGTTGAGCGTCCGACTTCAGCTCAGGTCATGATCTGAAGGTTCGTGTGTTCGAGCCCCGTGTCAGGCTCTGTGCTGGCAGCTCAGACCCTGGAGCCTGCTTCAGATTTTGTGTCTCCCTCTCTCTTTTGGCCCTTCCCCTGCTCAGGCTCTGTCTGTCTCTCTCTCTCTCTCTCTCTCTAATATATATAAAAAAAATTGGCGTAAACTAGACTTCCTAAATCTTTAAAAAAAATACAAATTGGAAAGCAGAAGGAGTTGTATGTTTCTGGGCTGCCTACTGCTGTAATATTAACTATTTCTGGTATAATGGCAGGCTGTCTCCTCTATAATCAAAGGAAAATGTGTAGATTGACATTTCTGCCAACTATTGAAATGTCTCTTAAAAATAAAATTGGTGATAAGTAACAGGCATTTTGTATGTGCTGGTTATTTTGACCTGATGGATTTGCAAATTTCTCGGGAGCATGGAAAATAAAAACTGCAGCTTATTTTTAAGTACAAATGTTATGTGTAGCAAATGAAGTCACATTTTTATTTATTCATTTATTTGTTGGTGCTGTTAGAAAACCACTTTGCAGCGAGTGTGAGGGAGAATACTTATTAGGCTAATAACAGCAGAATCCTAGAAATGTAGCATGTAGACAAATCTTCCTCTAGAAAATAACGTGGAGTTATAGAAGGTTAAGAATTGGTAAAGATTGGTGGAAGCCAAGAGCTAAAAATAGATGAGCAGAATGGAGGAAAAAAGTGAGAAGAAAAGGAAAACACGAAGAAACCACGAATAGTGTTTAGGATGGCTATTTTGTCTTTGTTCCCTGTTGAAAGTTCCTAAAAAAGCATTAAGAGACCTTTAGAAATTCTTGGAAAAGGATAATTTTTATGCACAATGTCTAAACTCGTGTGGGTATGTTGCCTTTTCATTTTAACGGGCATGCTCACACACCCTCTAGCACACACACAGTCTTGTATGTGTGCACATACATACACATACATGCTTTTGACTTATGTAATGAAACATACTGTCCCATTATGAATATAATTCAGTAAAATGTTTAAAACATTTTAAACAAAAGATTAAGATGTAATAAAGATGTGCTAAAAGATGAAGATGTTTGTAATGAGTAAAGCTGATTCTTAAATACAATGCTCTCTATATCCAACTGGAAAATTTATAACTATTAATACTGAAACGTCTTCATATAACTTGCAAGATAATGCCTCATGCTTTCTTTGACAGAAAGACAGATGTTCCTATGAGCGTTCTGTTTCTGATTTCCTCTCAGTTTTCAATGGAATATCAGGAAAAGTTTGCCCTTTCTGAAGACATCTGTTTGGTGTGGAATAGGAACAATGTGGTGCATAAGACCAGGCAGTTTGATTTGCCTACAGACCTTTCCATGTTTTATCCCTCCAGTCCCTGAAATCCCAAAGGACTCTGAGAATTCATGCTCAGTGTTGTAGAAAAATGGATGAAAGTTCCAAGAAAGCTGTCCTTTTTGTCTTTCCAGGCCTCTGGTGTTGATAATATTTTTGGCTTCAACCTGTTACTTACACCCCATTTTGAAAGTTGATAAGAACTATTAAAACCTGGTATTTTCCTGTTAGTTTAGCCTTTCCTGCCATTTACCTATTGTTATTTTGGAGTTCCTTTCGTATCCTTGCCATATCCAAGGTTAAATAATTCCAGTCTCTGACTGGTGATCTTTGGGAACTTGGATGCAGACTGGGATCTGTAGGGCACACAGGGGTAGTCAGTTGGGGCTGCTATATCAAAGTGCCACACACTGGGTTGCTTAAAGAACAGAAATGGAATTTCGCACAGTTATAGAGGCTAGAAATTGGAGATCCAGGTGCTGACATGATGGATTGCTTCTGAAGCCTCTCACCTTGGTTTGTAGATGGCCATCTTCTCCCTGGGTCTTTACTTGGTCTTCCCACTCTGTGTAGCTGTGTCCTGTCCTCTTAGAAGTACACTTTAATATTTGATCTCGTTTTACCTTAATTGCCTCTTTAAATGCTCTGTCACCAGATAGAATCACATTCCTAGGTATTGAAGGGTCAGGACTTGAGAGTTTGGGGGGAGCATACTTCAGCCCGTAACACCTGTCTTTCACCAACATGGTGTAAGAATCTTAAGGTTGCTGTATCTGTACAGAATAATCTGTTTCAAGTCATTTTTCTTGACCACATCTATGCAAATACTTGTGGTTCAGCATATGATGGGCAAGCCAGAAGTGCCTCATGGGTTTAAATAACTGTTTTTGATATGCCAACACATTTGATAGGTAATCCAATCCTATTAGATAGACTGCCAGGATTTCACATCTACACCCATGTTGAATAAAAGGTAGATATGGAATAGTTTTCTCCCTGCCGCCCCCTCCCCAAGTTGCACCCTGTTCTGACCAAGTGATAGAGAATTGCTTGGAAAAAAGACAATGAGTGGGAGAATTAGGGAGAAATTATAGATTCTCTCCTAAAACCCTTCCAGGCTTTCATCTAAAACATGATACATTTCCAGAGATGTATTATCACAGTGACAATGGCATAACATCTATCATGTAACATCTCTTCTAGGTGCATTGCTATAAATGTCTGAAATGTGACATTTACTCCTCCCTTCCTCTCCTCCTTTATACCTCCTTCTTTCCCCCTCCCCTCTCTAGTTCCCTTGACTCTCTAATTCTCTAATTCACACGTACAAGGAAGAGGGGTCAAGTAAACTGATTGCTAATGTGATTCATTTACCTACCAATCATCACTCTGTGATGGCTCAGAGTCATCTGATGAGGACAATGAAGTTAATGAGGATGTGGAAATGAAGGGAAGCAGGGAGGAATGATAAGAAGTAAACAGTTGCAGGGCTGAGAAGCCTGGGGAAAGTGGGCAGGCTGTGACCTCAGTCAGGGGCGCGCTGGAACCCAGAAGGGAAGAGAAGTGGTGGAGGCTTCTCCCTGTGACCCTCAGTGCATTCGGATACAGCCGATCGTGCTGTCCAATTGGATTTTCTGACAAAGTCTCAGTTGAAGCAAAAATGTTATTCTGCAGATATGTGTATAGGAATGGTTATATGGCTTTGGTATATTATTTCCTTGCTGTAGAGCAGAATATATTATTTATTTATAGAAGTAGCACAAGCCTCACACAGTTTGCCCCAGTATGAGGGATAATTTACACACAAAATATTAGAATCTACCAATGTAGAAAGCATCAAGGTTGTAATGGGGAATATGTGTTTTGGTTTTGAGCAGAAGGAGGAGTGCCAGCTGTCACTGGGGAGAACTGAGTAGCTGCTCGCAGGCCATGCTGCTCCGTAAACTGGTCCAAGGCTATTAGGAAGGAATTACAGAAAGCACATTTGTTGTTCTGCTTCATGGCCAGAAGTAATTTTAATAGATTCCTGAATTTTCTCTTTAGGTAAGCCAGGAACATACAGAAATCAGTTTGAGTTAATAATTTTGTTGCCGATGGGAATTGTAAAGAGGATTTGTTTTAATCATTTTAGGGCTTAATAAAGGAACTGCTGATGAGTGGGAGCCCAGGGGTTTGGTTAGTTCAGGTGAGTTCAGGGCAGGCCCATGTGAAGGTGGGCTTCTCTCTGTAGGAAATAACATCCCCACTCCGATTGTTCCAATGGCTTAGGTATTAAATGAAAGTGGGACCCCAGGAAAGTGAGGAGGCAAAGCCCGGCTTTCAATAAATAAAACCTCTTTCATGGCTTAAGATGTTTTCTCAGCCAAGTAAAACATGCTAAAACAGTGAAGGTCTTGGGTTTGGCTTAGGCAGTTTTGAATTCCATGGTCCTGGGCAAGTGACTTCATTTTTCTCTGCCTCGGTGTTTTTATCACCGAGAATGGTGATGACAGCGGCAACTGCCCGTCTACCTTAGCCCTTGGAAGACCTAATAGGGTGGTGTATGTGAGTCTTAAAGCATCGAGCCTGACAGAGTGAGTGCTCAGTAAATTGTAGTTAGTCTTACTAATACTGTTGTTGTCATGCTTAAAATTTGTGTCGGCTTCATTATACATGTTAGACAAACTCAAACTTGAAGAATATCGAGAGGAGCCTAGGCCTAGAATGTTGACAGTTTATATGTCCCCAAATCATTGGACTATAATTTGGAAAACAGAACTCACAACATTTATCTGCATAGAAAAATTCCTGGTGTTATTATTGTCTCCAGCTTCTTTAACTATCTAGATATCAAGTCACGAACTACTGTCATGCTCGGTTTTATTTTGTTTGTACCTTTGCTACTTGAAACTATTGTTCCTATCTAATTAAGGGCTTGTGGTATTTTCTACGGTTATTTTTAAAATGTAAAGTTTATAGGATCAGATTGAGTCTTTTTTTTACTTTTATCCAGTCTAACCGTTTCCTAAAATTAAATCTCCGTAACCTTTCCTGTGAATAAGCAGGGTTCATGGGGTGTAATTATAAAGCATCTTTATTTTTGTCTCCCAGTGTCTGTTCACATTTATTCTGAAGGCCTGGTTCTTTGGGAGGCTTTTGATGACCTTTAAGGGAGGTCCCATGATTTGGATGGTCACTTTTTGGTAATAAAACAACCTTTACTCAGTAATGTGTCCTGTCAAAATAGTAAATTTCATTTGAAGGTAAAGCTTCTCCCCTCTAGTCCGCCTACTGCAGGCTGGCTGCCAGCGGGTGGGTAGAGATGGTGTTCTTTTGGTTCTTGTTTTTCCTTCAGCCCGGTAATGGTAATCCCTCTTCCCCCAAAGCAATTTCAGGCCACTCTAGGTTCAGAGCTGAGGAAGGCAAAGGGTAGAGAGGACAAGAATATTCTTGCTTGCCTGCCAGTGTTTGGTGATGCTCTCTTGATACAGAAGTGTCAAGCTGAGCTTTGGTAGGGCATTTTTAGGGAATGCTTTGCCTTTCCATCTCATTGCTGGGATTTGGGTTCTTGGTGTCCCTTTTAGTTCCTTGCATAAAGACCCCTGTGTTTCTGAATGCCCTCGGCTGCCTGGTTACTAATGTCTTCCTTAGCATCTAGTTATCTGGCACTTTCAGCCTCTGGGTGTTTCTTCAGCAGAACAGACATGGGACGAAGCTGCACTAACTCTCATGTGTTTGTCCCATGGCCCCCCAGTGAAGTGATCTTTATTTCAACTTTGTTT
Organism: Felis catus; assembly: GCF_018350175.1. Classification (NCBI taxonomy): domain Eukaryota; kingdom Metazoa; phylum Chordata; class Mammalia; order Carnivora; family Felidae; genus Felis; species Felis catus. The sequence goes on from NC_058386.1 coordinate 21,491,708, forward strand.
CAAAGCACACTAGCTGGATTCTAGACCCTTCCGTTACTTAGGGATGAATCTGACTCTTATTCAGTGTATTTGTCAGCCTCTGAGAAATCTATGAAATTTTTCAGGTGGTGTCATTATACTCCTTAGGTTTAGAAACTGCAGTCACCACAAGTCCATTTATTTTTCCAAAATTGCTGTTCTAATATCCACATACCTTTAATCCTTTTATATGCTCAATTTGGGTATTAGGTAGAGAGTAGAATAACAGGTTTTTTTTCCTAAATAAGGGGTAACATTCTATAGTGGAAAATACCATTATTATATGGGTATACCATAAAACAAGATGATTTGTTCTCGACCTCTCTATAAGCACCAAGTCCCCTTCTTTATTTCCTGTACATTATCTCATAGAGGGAAATAAGGATATATTTGTGGTAAAAAACTGATAACATAAATGTACTCTCCTAACCATTTTTAAAGGTAAAGTTGAGTAGCATCAACTATATTCATATTGTTGTGAAATGTGAACCACATTAAAAAAAAATCTCATTGTATACTGAAAAAATCCAGCTTTCTCTGAGATTAAGGTTTTTAAAAGCACGATGATTATGATAATGGTTGGTAGATGCTTACTCAAGTTTGTTCATCTAAGGGGAACTGGTTTCAAACTATAGGTGGCCAACAAGGAGACTCTCTGGAAAACTGAGTAATATGGCTATAAGGAAAGGTAGCAACAGAAAGTGTTCTTGAAACCTTAGCTTAATGAGTCTCCATCCCGTAGCTATCCTCTTAATAAAATTTGAGTTTTCCTAGGCAGCCTGCTTCCTTTTGAACCAATAACTGTCCACTTAGGTTCCCTCTGCCTTATGTATCATTTCTTGGTACATCATAATTTTGGTTTTTTCATAGTTTCTGAATCATCATAATTTCTCTTGACTGCCTGTGTCTCTGACAAACTGGTAATAACTCCAGCTCATCTTCACACAGTGACATCCCCCCCCCTTTTTTTGGTATTGGTATTTCCTAACTTAAATTTTCAAAAATGGCAAGTGGACTGTCTTCTCTTTTCATCTTATGTGGGCACTGCCAGCCAAGGATTGGCTACCCTCGAGTCAAAATGTGGCTACTCAGAGCTGCCTTTGAAGCAGAGGCTGGGGGAGGTGGTTCCTGAGAAAAGAACCCAAAGCATAGCAGGTGACATGATAGATTTTGTGCACTTAGTAAAAAGATCTTGTGTGTACAGGTAAGCAGTAAGTCTTTTTATGTTCGGTTTTTGTGGACTTTGGCAGAGAACAGAAACCCTTTGAGGAGAAGGATGCGAGTAAAGTCCCCTTGAGAACAATGAATTGAAAAGGGACTTGTGAATTTCCAATCATAGTGGATTTTTTTGAGTGAGGGGCTGTTTTCTTGCTTTGGTTTTCCCTAGCACCTGATCCTGGAACAAAGATGCTATTGCACATAGTTAATTAGGAAGGCCTAACAGGAAACACTGTTGAAGGAAGTGAAGAAATGAGACGGGGCAAGGAATGCAGCCAACAAAAAGTACATTAGGTGGCTACTACTGTGGCTTATTCCACTGGTTAATTGTGGAATATGTGCAATGCATCTCAAAGTTGTCTCAAACGAGTACTCAGGAACCTGGGTATTTATCTACCAACTTCCAATGTATCATGGGCTGAGGGCTGCTTTTCTGGGCCATTAATTCTGGCACTTTTGGCTTGTCCCATGCACAGCTTACAGCTTCATGCTCAGTAAAAAGCCCTCAAGCCAGGAGTCACAGGGTTTGCAGTCAGCAAGCCTTGAATGTGTAGGGTCGTAAGTAGAGTAACTGTGAGCAGGACACTGACAGCATCTCCTCCTTATCCCCCTTTGCACTGTCTGCTTTCATGAAAGAAGCCTGATTTTATGCAGGTATTTGTCTCTTAGGGAAGGTGACCTTACCTGAAGCTCAAGGGTGCATCTGGGTTAACGTTAACCACTCATGGAGATTCCATTCCTTGTGCTTGCCTTTTGGCATGTGTATGGATACATGGTGCCAGGGGGCCTCTGGGAAAGGTGTCTTCATTGTTATAAAAGAGAACCTTCTTCTAGAAAAAGGCAGTACTGTATTTTGCACTAGAAATGTTACATACTCATGTACCACTTGGAAACGTGAGACTCTCCGTGGTACCATGAGCCCTAAAATAACCAACCTTAAAGATGCTCTACCTTGGGATTTCTCATTTTGAGAGTTGACAACTTTTCCTGATAATCTAAATCATTTTGAGTAAGGTTTATTATTAACTACAAAGGCATCTTAATGGGGAAGAAGTTTACCAGATGACAAAGCTCATTTTTTGAAGTTTACAGAAAGTTTTACTAAGAGATTATAGGGTGATGCCCATATGTTGTAACAATTCCAACCCCATTTGTGCAACACTTAGACCCCTCCTGTAGTACAAACAATATGGAGTGACTTTTGCTGATGATTGATGGTGCGTTCTAGAGCAGCAGTTTATTTGATCTCCATGCTTGGTTGCATGTCTCTTGAATATACTGTGATTCAGTAGGATATATTCACAGAATAGGTTTTCTACTTACCAAGGTAACATGGTTGGCTTAGGAACAGCACAGGTGCAACTCGTTGAGCTGCCTGCTGAACTAACAAATTTTCCCCCTGAAAATTGTTCTTACTTGTAATAGTAACATGAAAAAACAAAACCAGAAACAAAAACAAAAAAACAATGGATACCAAGACTTGGGTATGTGGCAGTTCCCCATGAATGAATGAGGTGAACTTAAAGGAAAATGATTGACAATATATGTTGCCAGTGATAAAAATTTGAGCTTTTAGGTGTAGTTTTGGCTTTTCAAAAACTTTTATGCACCATAGACACTCTTGATACGATTAGTGGTGATAGTAAGAGATGTAATTTTTAAAAACTGTACAGTGAGATGTGTCAATGTTTGGGACATCTGGGTAACTGAAGCAATGGCTTTCAAACAAGTGATACATCGTGTTACAAAATCATGCATAGGTAAACTGTCCACTCCAAGTGCAAGACAGTTGAATGGATTTTAATGTGACAAAGTTAAACTAAGTTTATTAACATGGTTTTAGGTTCCATATTGTAACTCACTTTTAAGAACCTACCATTTGTTGAGTTTTGATACAGTGTTAAAGAATATCCACAGTGATCTGAAAAGATGCTTAAAATATGCCTCCCTTTTCTAGCCATATATCTGGGTGAGGCCGGATTTTCTTCATATACTTCAACTAAAATAGCATATCACAACAGATTGAATGCAGAAGCAGATATAAGACTCCAGCTGTCTTCTATTAAGCCAAGCCCTAAAGAGGCTTGCAAAGATGTAAAATAATGCCACTCTTCTATTTTTTTTGTTTCAGAAACATTAAATTTTTTTTGTATAAGAAATTTATGTTAACATGTAATGGGTCTATTATTTTTTGGTGAATTAATAAATACTTTACAATTTCCTTTAAAGTTTGAACACAGTAAAGATGAGTAAACATAACTCATGTAAACAAAAGCTCCTTGGAGATCCTCAATTATTTTTAGTAGTTTACAGGGTCCTGTGACAAAAAACTTTGACCCTTGTAATAGAGCGCACGGAGGAGAGGGTTCAGAGCTTTGAAGCTAAATGTGGGTTGGTAGTTGGCAAAAACAGAAGTAGAAGGTATTGTGGAATTACAGTTAATGATCTTGAAATAGTGATGGAGAAGCAGGGGAAATTTCTAGGGGCATGGAAGTCCTGAGCTCCCTTTGGACCCGTTTGGATGGAGGACTGGAGGTCCATGGAAGGGGAGGATAGATCTGGGGTGATATATTAACGCATCTTACATTGTCATGGTTCTTTTTGTTAAACCAGCAATAAACAAAAATTAAACATTTAGCTTTAAAATGGCTTTCTTCAGAAATGAGTACATTCAGTACTTAAATTTTTTTTCACATTTGTTTATTTTTGAGAGAGAGAAACAGCATGTGTGGGGGAGGGGCAGAGAGAGAGAGGGAGACATAGAATCCAAAGCAGACTCCAGGTTCTGAGCTGTCAGCACAGAACCTGACATGGGACTTGAACTCCTGAACTGTGAGATCATGACCTGAGATGAAGTCAGAAACTCAACTGAGTGAGCCACCCAGGTACCCCAGTTCATGCAATATTTCTAAATTCAGAAGGTGCAGACTTGATGAAGTTTTTGCTCTGCAGCAAGTAAGTGAGCTTTACTGGAAAACCAGGGAACATATTGGCATGTTAGGATGACTGAATATCAGATTGTTGGGGGGGGGGGGAATCCTGTCCAGTGTGCTAAATATCAGTGAATGTTCCAGACATGTTTCAGCTGTCCAGACTGCACATAAAAATTGAATGATGGGGATCTTCAGAATGAGTAACAGCATTTACTGAAACTGAAAATTTTAAGACTTCTGGATTCAGAATCCACAATGTCCAGCCTCAGCCTTGATATTGAACCTATTTTACTGTAGGATACATCATCCTTACTCCTTAGATGACAAGTCTTGTGTATTTGACATTTAAGCTTCAAAGTGTAGGCCACTCGTTGAAGAAATCTTGTTAATTATTTGCTGGTAGAAAAAGAATGATGGTTTTAAGTAAATACATGCTACCCAGCCACCAATAATTATTAATGCCACTATGTACAAGGAATTGTCCATGTCTACCTGCTTTGAATGAACTAGACAAACTACAGAAAAACTAGGAAAAGTTTTCTAATAGTCACATCCCATAATTACATAACATCTATCTGAGACACAGAGGTGGGTAAAAACCACTACCGAAACCAGATCCAAAACCAAACCAAAAGTGATGCTTGAATGAACTCTGAGCAGTAATTTTTATTCTAAAACTAGTTGGGAAAAGGAGGAAAGGCTATTACTTTGCTCTTGAGGGAGGGAGGGAGGTTGACATAGGACCTAACACCTGTGGATGCCTCCTCTGTTCCAGACCCTCCATATCCTTTAACAACTTCAGAAGTGTTTTTGGCCTTGCGTTTCACAGATCAAGACACTAAGGCTCAAGTTGAAGGAAAATTCTACCAGATGAAAGATCTAGAAGATTGCCCAACTGAGGTTCAAGCCCCAGATACCTCTTTGAAGCCCTTTCTTCTTAAGGCTCCCTGGAAATTCCCACCTCCCATTCAATAGAGAGCATGCCTATTAAGGGTAGAGGAACATGAGAGGAGAGCATGTTACTACAAATCTTGTTTCCATTTTCTATCACCTCGTTTATTTAAAAAAAAACCTTAATCTCCATCACTTTTATTCATTGAAATGGCTCAGGAGTAAGTAAGGAAGTATTCTTTAGGAAAAGACACCCAGCTTTGGGAGACTGTAGAGGAAGACTCAATCAGCAGACCTGCCGCTACTTGCTCCTTTGTCCTTTGAGCCAGATCTTTGACCCAGGGTCAGAAAACCTAATTTTTCCTGCCTAAAAGTAGATGAATTCTCTACTTTACGTTTCTCACTGTTAAGTGCACCACCATGCTCAAAGCATCATGCACAAGATACATGGTTCTGTAGTGTGGGCTTCAGAGAAAAGATACCTTTCATGGACTTTGAGCTCTGTGGAATAAGAGCCCAAACCTAATTTTTCATTGTTAGTTTAATATTTGCCATGCTATCATCCCAGGCGTACAGTAGTCACCGGCACCCATCTCTGTGGCCCTTGATCGATAGGAGGATCTCTGTCTAGCCTGTCTAGATCCCTTTGTAGCCTCAAAGAACAGTCAAAAAGGGGGCAAATGGTATACCTTAAAATGATTTTGCCATGTTAGGGCCATGACTATCATACCTTAAAGTGCTGTGGGGGTAGGTCTGAATTTTTAAATGCTGTGCTAATTTGTTGTCAACATTTTAGCAGCCTCCTCTTGTGTTCTCAGAAGTACCTGTTGAGGTTTGAACTTACTCTTCTTTTTTTGTCCTTGTGAAGTTGCCAACAGTGTCCTTAATTAGTGCCGTTGTGTTGGACACGACTTGACATAAATTAGATAACTCCCTTAATTTCAGTTTCTGAAAACTAGGAATAAAAAAAATAACTCCTACCCTTGTCAGAAGTAAATAAGGTAATACTTGTGAAGTTGTCAGTCCAATGCCTGACTTAGTAAATGCCAGCCATTATCACTGTTAGTAATATTCGATGAATGTTATAAAACAAGTCCAAATTTAACCAATCTAAAGTTTATTTTGTCAAAGTATTGACTTTTGAAAGAAAAAATTGATACTGTACTTGGAAAAATTTGAAAAGATTGACCATTGAAGGCATACTAAAAATAAAACTTCATAGGGGGCACCTGGGTGGCTCTTTTGGTTGAGTGTCCAGCTCTTGATCTCGGCTCTGGTCATGTTCTCACAGTTGGTGGGATCAAGCCCCATGTTGGGCATTATAGGGACAGCATGGAGCCTGCCTGGGATTCTCTCTCCCTCTGTCTCTAACCCCTCCCCTGCTAGCTAACTCTGTCTCAAAATTAAAAAATAAAAATAAAAAAAATAGTTTGCAAAAGTTGAAAAAATAAGGCTTAATGATGGGAGTAAAAATCAAAAGTCTGACAAAGTGAATTGCGTCAGAAGTGTCAGGCCACAGTGGTTTCTCCCTATAGATACTTGAATCCCTTTTTTTGTCACAGGAATGCTGGGAATGGTTGATGAAGTCAACATTGTTCCAAGTATAGTACCGTCTGCTCAGCTGCATCCTTTTTTTTTTTTTTTTTTCTAATTTCCACTTGGCTGTCTTCTTCCTTGGGTCTCATTTCTCCTGTTCAGTCCAAACCTTTGCTCTTGGGCCTCCAAACACCATTTTATGTTGTCCTTGATCTCTCAGATAGTTCCTTATTGTTGGGATGGGCAGTCTTCAGCATGCAGTCTTTTGACACTAACTGGGCTGCCTAAGAATGGGCCATGGTCGTGGAACACTGGCTTATCGAGGATGGAGTCCTCACACATTGTGATGGGCTTATCATCTTGTATGGGAAAATACTTGTCTTTTGCAGACTACTTTGTTCTGCTTAAGTGGGTGTAGCAGGTGGCACTTGGCCAAGTTCAGTATTCTCTCACCTGTGGGGAGGGGATGGAGCCCTTCATACCATGGTACGAGAACGTGCTTGCAGCCTGGGAGGGATCTGCTGGCCTTGAGAGACAGATGACTGCTACTGAAACTGATCTTGCTGACTCTTTATGTGAGAGAGGCATTGTTCCATCCAGTGCTGGACCATATTATTTTCCTTGCTGACAGCGATACCAAAATACAGTGGGCAGACTTGTTGACATTTCTACTCCTGGTAAAAGGCAACAAATGGCATTTGCTGGACACTTGCACCTTGCCCTAGCTAAATCCTTTAAAGGCACTGCTTTCCTTGCAGCTCTACCCATGGGGTGCATCCTTGCTAACCAGCCACGCGGTTAATTGTTGGGATTGACTTGCTCAGTGGATTGTCATCTTCATTGCTATACTTCTGCATCATTGTGTGCCTATTTCTCTGGATCTTTTGTCATCTTGCTGCCTTACCCAATGCCTTTCTTCTTGGTGTCCTTGGACTTACTGTCCATGTCATCAGTGAGTACTTGATACCTGGCCAGCAGCATTATTTTCTACCCTCCCATCATTGTGGGTAAAGTTAATAAGACCTGTGCAACAAATCTCTTCTTACCTTGAGCTCCAATACTTCAGTGAACTTCATTTTTGTCTCATTCAGCCACCTACTCCCACTTAGAATTGTTTTTCTCTCTGAAATCCTGGGACCAAAGGTCCCAGGAGCCCCCTCTAGTTTATTTTTCTTAGACCGCTTACGATCTAGCTCCTTATCCATAGACCGTCAGTTTGTCTAGTCTCTTGCTAATGTCTTTAATCCTGTTGAGCCATTGTCATTGTATTGCCTTCACCAGGAAGAAGCAAATGCAGTAGGTAAAAGCTCAACAATCAACTCTGTATGCCATTGGTGCTTTAGATATGGGCCTCTGTGTACCCCTAGAGATTGTTTCATTCTCTTTGCTTGCTGCTGCTACAAATTCGTGGTTTCCATCTTCAGCTGTCTGTCAGCATTGATACTTTTTCATTCACTGCATCATTTCTGTACATCCCCATTTGGCTCCAACTTAATCTATCATTTTGTTTGAAAACTTCTGGCCTGTTGGAGTGGAAGGTAGACTCTCTTGAAGTGAAAACTAATGTTTTCGTGCATACTCTGGATGTCCGTGACTCCTGACTTAGGAATTACATTTTCTAATTTTGGTCTGCTCTCCTGTGCTCCATTCTATAAACCAAACCCCCAAACCCTTTCTTGGCAGTTTATTCCTTTTGAGTCACTGGACTCTGTCCTTCCTTTCATAGCCCAACTTCATGATGGTATTACTTACATCTAGTTCCTTCACTTCCTTAGATCCTGTTAGCTCCTCCACCTACTAAGACATTTAAAGTGGTTCCTAGGGTTCATTCTGAGCTTCTAGATAATGGAAGAAGGACAGTGGAAGGTAAGGACACTGTTTTCAATGACTTGAAATACCTGTTGAGGGGCGCCTGGGTGGCTCAGTCAGTTGAGTGTCCAGCTTTGGCTCAGGTCATGATCTCACAGTTCGTGAATTTGAGCCCCACATCGGGTTCCGTGCTGACAGCTTAGAGCCTGGAGCCTGCTTCGGATTCTGTGTCTCCCTCTCTCTCTGCTCCTCCCCCGCTCATGTTCTCTCTCTCTCTCGCCTTCAAAAATAAACAGAAACATTAAAAAAAATTTTTTTAAACAAGAAAAAGAAATACCTGTTCAACAAGAAAGAAAAAGGTCATGTCTATAAATTTCTAAAGGAAGTGATTGACTTGAAACTTGATAATAGAGACATTGATCCATATTACAGGTGTAATTTTATGGTTCTGCATTTATATCCATTGTTTCAACTAGCAACTGAACAACATTGAGTGTAAAATTGAGCTCTCTGGTGAGTACCCTCCTAACAACCACTTTGTACTTGGAGAGGAAAGCTGTACATAACTTCTATGATCAGATCTGCAAGCAGGAAATTTTAATTTTGAAAACTGAAATGTCATTATACATATATACATACACACACACACACACATATATATACTGTATGTGTGTGTATATATATGCACAAAGACATATATATTACAAATATATATACATGTATATGTATATATATGGAATCCTGTCCCCCCTCCCTTAATTGGGTAAAGGGTCACAGTACCAACAGAAGATGAACTTCTTCAATAAAACAAGAAACTTTAAATCTGTAAAAGTTCATTATTATATGGGAAAGATACTGGAGAAAAATTAACATCAGGAGTTAACAGTTGCCTGCAGCTTGATTTCTAATAATAGTTACTGATTCTGTGTGTGTGATAGAGGATAAAAGTAAGAATTTAAGAATCTTCAATATTTATCTTTTTTCAACAATAATAGTACATGGTTTGTGATATTTCAAATCTTAAAGTTATAAAGATTGAAATTTGTAGGTGCAAGTGGCAAAATGTCTAGGAGGAAAGCTTGGCTGGGGCTAGCCATGACCTTGCTCAGGAATATTTCTTGGGGAAATGCACACAGGCTGCAGACAGGCATCAGGACGCCAGGATCAAGGTCCCATGAGACGTAATGGTCCGGAGCACTAGAACCCTCAGTGTCTGCAGCACTGCATCCTCATCTGTTGTCAGTCCATTCAACAATCCAGTTTGCTTTGCTAGGTAAGAGACAAAGCTCAAGATGATGTCATGCAAGGTCCCTTAGCTAAAATAGACGAGCAAACCTTCCTATACAGTAGCTGATTGCTGCTTTACTACTGGGAATCAGGATATTTGTGGCTTCTTGGCAGTTTCTTGGACAGAGCTGTGTACCCATTGTTGATATCTGCTGTCTATTCATCATTTCTACATATGCTTCATTGTATCTGTTTGCACAGGTACCAGAGAATGTTGGAGGGTTGGCAAACTGACATATTCCTCCTTTGCCTGGGGTGGTCGTTCTCAATGCTGGCTGCACATCAGAATTACCTGGGAGGCTTTTAAATATATCAATTTAATCAATTAAATCAAAACCCTTGGGCCTGGGGCTTAGGCATTGGCAAGTTTAAAAAATTCCCCAGGTAATTCTAATGTGTAGCCAGGGATGGAAACCCTGGGTGAGACTATTGGGAAAGCCTGCTTATTTAACTTTTTAAATCTCTTTTTTTCCTCCTGGCTTAACTAAGTTACACCTCTATGTAGTAACCTTCTGTGTTTATTTTCACATGGCAATATGTTTACATATTTCCCAGTTGTCAGGGATTTCTCTTTGTAGCCTCAAAGAACAGTCAATAAATGGGCAAATGGTATACTTTAAAATGATTTTGCCACGTTAGGGCTTTTTATTGCTCTTTCTCAATATTTGAATGTGCGTGTGTTTCCTAACCTTGACTGCATTTGTCTGCAATTGATTGCAGCTGGGAAACTTTTAAAACTACTGATGCCCTAGTAGGGTCCCATCCCCAGACATTGTAATGATACTGGTCTGGGGTGCAGCCTGGACATTGGGATTTGCATTAAAAAAAACTCCCAGGCAATATTATAATACACGATTAGCAGAAAATTCTTGTAAATATTTTCAAGATTGGTAAATTGCCCGTTAGGTAAATGATGTGCCTAATCCATCCTCAAACTGAGGCTGAAAACCCAGCAATTCCACTGGCAGCCAGTCACCCCTGACAGCAGAAGGGAATGGCTTAGAATCACAGAGCTTTAAGGGATAATGATGCCTATGCCCAGCCCTAGCAATTATGAAGTAATTCGCAGTGTAGCCTGGATTTCAGGACTCTGAAAAGGTTCCTTGGTGATTCTGATACCCAGCAAAGTTTGAGAAACACAATTTAGCCTTACCTACCAAACACATACCTGTTCAGTCCCTTTCAATAGTTGGTCATATTAAGGATGTTTTTTAAGTGTACCTGCATGTGAATTTGATCTAATGGAGCCCTCAGTGACTTAACAGATAGTATATTCTTGGTTCCTCTCACCGAAGCCCGACACATGTACTAGAGAATGAGAGGACTCAACTGTGAAAACTGAATATGGTACAGTACCTCACTTCATTATTTTGAGTTCGTCTTCAGACTTGTGTTACCAAATGTTTGCTTCCTTTGATCTGATTTCTTTTGTTGGGTTGAATGGCAAGTTTCTAGAGGGCATGCCTAGTCTTGTCAACTTGTTTTGACTATTTAACACACATCTATATCTTTTCAGGTTTCATTCAGGTTGTTACCTTTCCACATTTTACTTAGACTTCACTTAGACTTCAAGACGTAGCTGCGGATTAATTTCCCCCAAGACTGACATTCAGAACCCAGTGAGCCCACAAAGGTGGATGCAAACCCAGCTTGGTATAAAGCCTCTTCTTGCCTCCCTCTCGGGGTAAAGTGCTGTTAGACGAGTACTGGTCAGGCCTTCCAGAAACAGCTTTTTCACTTTCCAGAGTCTCTTTGGAAAGGAAAACTCCTGTGTTTAACAAGTGACAATAAAGTAGAGGAGAGGGTCGTGACTTTTTGGAACCAGCATACCATTAGTTTTATTACAGTTCAACAAGATTGCCAATACCCTTCTTAAGGAAAGCATTTTAATAAAATTGACATCCTTGGCAGAGAAACCCAGCCAGTTATTCATTTGCAAACATGTGCCACTAGGGGTCACCATTACAATTGCTAAGCTTTGCCTGTGGCTGTCGAGCTGTGGTTGCAGCTTGCCTGAGGTGAGGAGGAACGTGGGGAGATGCAGATCTTTTAACCAAGTTTTTTTTCCTCAGTTTTGCAGAAATACCGTGCTCAAATACAAAGATAAATATTTTGTGTGTTGTGGGTAGGATACTTACCTGTGGTTAGAAGGGATCCAATAAATTGTCTTGTCTAATACATGAAACAATTCTTCGTGGTTACAGCTCGTCTCTGAGGGCTGTGCCATCCCTCAGACAGGGGGACCAACATGCACTTCTCTGCCCTTTGGCAGTTTTCAAAAAATGAATGAGGATTTGTCTGAAGGCATGTTTTTAAATCATTCAGCCTTGTTTTTGTTTTTTTTCTTTTATTGGACCAGCCCTTACTATTTTACCTTATTAGTCACTACATCATTTCTGCCTAGAAAATTCCTTCAGCTTTTGGCTTCTTTAACATATTAATTCGCTGCCATTGTCATTGCATGAGGGAAATCTAATAACCAAACTGAAGTCAGAGTCCCCTGGAATGGAAGTCAACATAGGACAAACAGGCCCTTTGGACTCTGTGAGGATTTGTATGAGCAAATTGTGCAGTCCCAACACTGGAGGTAGGCAGCCTGGGCAGCAGAGGGAGTATGACAGCAGATGGCACTCCTGACTGTGTCTTAGGCCATGTTAACTATAGGGTGGACTCCACTCCTGTTAAACTTTGGCCAAGTAAATCTCCACTTTCCATATAAACCTCCTGACCTCTATTGTTTACTCAGTACATCTAATAAACACTTACCAAATGTTTCCGTGATGGAAGCCATGGTGAAAACAGTGCAGGAGACAGAATTAGTGCCCTCAAGGCCATCTTCCTGGGTTGTGCCCTGTGCACATAAGGCCCTCAGCTCAGACGTACCTCCACACCCCTGGTCCCTGTGTTGAAATCCAGATACTTAGGAAAGGGGGGCCCTGCATTTTGATTTTGCTTTGGGCCTGGCAAGTTGTATAGCTGGTCCTGACCACCATGGAGGGGCTCACGCTGTGGGGGTAAGACAGAAGAAATAAAATACAGTTGGTAATAAAATGCTGAGATTGGACAAACACTCTGTTAGCTATATGAACAAAATATTATGCAAAGCGTATTATTTCTGCAGGGAAGTAGAGCAAATTTAGGTGGGTTTTATTCAGGGTTCACATATTACCAAGTACTTCCTATGTGCAAGGCGCTGTGCTAAATAGTTCAGAGGATTCAAAAAGGAATTAGCCGTGAATGCTGCCATCCTTCTCAAGTTAAGCCAGTGTATGAAAAGCATATATACAACAGAATGGATTTGATATGATTAAGCAGGACATGAGACTGGAATGGAATATTTATGTGAGTGATCCATCTTGGCTACCTTCATGCTTTTTTTCCCCCTAATGTGTTCTGGCCAAGTCTGCTGAACCAATCTTCTAATAGGCTCCTTTGGTAACTCCCCTATTCAGAAATACTATTAGGATCCTCATTGTCTCTTGACTACAAATCCAGACCCCTTAGCATGGTATTCAAGATCCCCTACAATAAACCTTGGGTTGTCATTTTTAACCTAACGCTTTATTGTTCTCCTGTGTGATTCCTTCCTCTTTGACCAAATTGGGCCGCCTGAAGTCCTAATGTATTAGTTATATTTTGCTTTATAATAGATTATCCCCCCAGATGTAGCAGCTTGAAACAAAAATATTTGTTACCTCATACTTTCTGTCTATTAGGAATCTGGGAGCAGCTTAGCTGGGTGGTTCTGTGCTTGATAGTAACAAAAGTAAAAAAAGGAGAGAGAAGCTGACCATATAAAGAGAAGCAGAAACAGTATCTGATAGGTAAATGGGGTAGCATCTCGAGGGAAAGAGGTGCTCCCATATTCTCTGACCACTTAGTTGAGTTGAATTACCCTGCTTGGTAACATGTCCTGTCCCCTGCCCTTCCCCTGCAGTGGCTGAAGACAAGGGGATTCACTGAATGAGTTAGGGAGAAATTAGAGTTTTAGAGTTACTTTTCTTAGTTACCATTGGAATCTTTGGATTTTAGTAGCTGTTACTAGCTTAATACTCCTCTAGCTTTTATTCAGTCTTACATGCAGGGTGTGTTCATTATGGTAAAATTCCATCATTTAGTGCATGGATGTAGGATTATGAGGACTACCACCTGGATTGGTTAATGATAGAATTCAGGGAGAAATGGACATCCCTGACTGTCATGGATCCTGAAACCGACAAACAACTTTTACAGTGGTTCTCAAAGCCCCTCTCTTGGATGACTGACACACAATGTGTACAGGAAAGCAGAGAACATGTTTGTAGTTGTTCAAAACATTGTTTGAATATATTGGTTGGAGCTCACATTTATGCTTGTATTCCTCAGAAGACTCTTCTGGCCAGCAAGCAGATGCTGAAATGTACTAGGTACATACTTCTGCCATTTTATGTGTGTGTGTGTGTGTGTGTGTGTGTGTGTGTGTGTGTGTGTGTATAAATCAGATCTAGAAATGACAGACATGTCATTGGAGACTTTATGTTGACAGGATGCATTATTCAAGCACCCATTAATTCAACCTTTAAACCTACGTAAATACATCAGTAAGCTCTGATTCTTCCATCTAAGCCATAAGGATATTATGATACTGGTCGAGCACACCCAGAGGTAGAATGAAAGAAAAGGACAAGGGAGAGGGGGTGCCCTCATTGATAAAGGGGCCTCTGGGATTGTGGGCTCTCTGTCCTTGATCCTGGGTATCTGTGTCTCTTATTTGAATTTAAATGGTTGTCCAGGGACACGGGGACAAGCTTGTCACCATGGGGCTAGAAGTGAAGGTATATTTTCTAAGGAGGAGGTAGCTGTCACATAATGACCTGAAACTGTTGCACAGTGTTCAGTGTTAAATCTCCTGTGGCCCTGCCCTAGTTGGAAGTAATCTGAAAGGGTGTCTTGTATAAACCATGTCTGGATTTCCTCGGTTCCATAGTTAAGTGTGCACATGTACAAGGTGCTCCGTAGAGTTAACTTTTACTGTACACAAGTACCGCCATGTATAGAACTGGATTCTATCTTCCTATAACTTCTTTGATTGGTCTTTTGGGGTAATAATGAGAAAACTGAATCACAAAACAGTTCTTTAAATTTTTCACACAGCATGATTCCTAAACATAAGTCAGCTAGCATATCTGTGCTTTCTTGATGAAATGGGGAAAAGATCCGAAGGTTTTAACTGTTAAACCTAACCCTGCATGAGATGTGACTCTACGTAACTTAGACTCCCAGCTTCCATTTTTGCCTCCTACAGTCTGGTTTCAACCCAGTTGTTAGAGTTAGATTTTTTAATGTATAATTTAGTTTTACCAGTGTTAAGTTTTTTTAAAAATTATTTTTATTTTTTCCTTTTTTTACGTGGAAGTACAAATCACATACTGTATAAGGAGGTCAAAAGATAAAAATTTCCAATTGTTAGTGTTCATGGAAAAAACTGAGGTCTGATCATGTTGTTCATTGGCTAAAAACCTGTTAATGGCTCTGCATTTCACCCACAAAGCAGTATACAGTCCTCATAATAGTCCACAATTCCCTATATGATGTGTCCCCAATTACCTAGTTGACCTTTGCTGCTACTGTGTCCCCCTTTACCAGCCCTGCTCCATCCACACTGACCACTTTGCCATTCCTGGATCACACCTCCACATTAGGGGGCTTCTTCTAGCTGTTTGTCACATTCTTCTCCCATGAACATTTCCTTGGCTTACCGTCTTCATTTTCTCTGATCTCACCCTTTCAATGCAGCCCACTCTTTCTATACAGTTTAATATTGTGAACCGCAGCACTGTCCTGTTAAGTTCTTTACTTCTCTTTATCCACCCCCACCCAGCAGACCCATCCCTTTTAACTCTTGACTATTTAATTTATGTATTCAGTATGTCTGTTGCTTATTCCCACTACCCCCGCCCCTTCCTGAATGTGAGCTGTGTGTGGACTGGAATCTTCACCTGTTCTGTTCACTCTTGACTTTCTCATCTTCCTTTCCCATCTCCCCAATACTGCATTTGTTTGTTTAAGGCCTGGAGACAAAAGTTGATTTCAAGTGGCTTTTATTTCTTACTTGGCCTTCGGTTTCAATGAAATTTGTTCTATTCTTGGCAATTGGATGATGGTGTTTTCTTGATGGAAAGATTGGAAGTAACATAGGAATTGAGAAATATTCCTGTTTTATATTGCATGTGAAGTCTCTTCTAAACACTTAGCTTAAACTTTTCTTAACATTTTTCTCCTGCCTCAGTCCTTGCAGAGTTGTTTTTGGGGTTCTGGTGTTCATGGGTCCATTCTATTTGTGGTGATTCCCAGTGGCTGCATGCTTCTCTTTCACTATGAAATGTGTGAACTTGTCAAATCCGAATTAATCAGGGGATAGCCTTCACAAAGTTAAATAACACATCTCCTTTAAACCCAAGTATGAGAAGAGAACATTTTAAGACAGATTACTAATGGGAATACAATTCTGATGTAAGGGCTTATTAATCACAGAATTTATTCCTCCTCTCCCTCCTGCCCCGAGATACCTGTTCTAATATAAAGAAATAAGAGGCGTTAGTATTGCCTGTGGAATATCCTAGGAAGTTCTCTTCCCTCGGGTACTTGATCCAACACTAGAGATACTGCCCAAGTCCCCTTAGCATGGGGAGATGCTCTGAGCTCCATTAGCATATTTGTTAGTTCGTGGTTTTGAAGATTGTGGAATTCATCTGCACGGTTATAATCTCTTCAATTCTGTTTCACAAACACTTAAAGAACACCTACTCTGTGCCAATCACTGTGTAGCTAGCATAACAGAGATGTGCATGAACCCCCTTCTTGGGGGCCTTAGGGGAGATAGACATATAAAGGAAACAAGTACACTGTACTGTAGTATCACATGGACACAAGGTACAGACATAGCAGGCAGGGAACAGGGAGGGTGTAGGCTAAGTGGGGAGCAGAGATGGGCAGGGAAGTCTTCACAAGGGAAGCCTCATTTTTTTTTTCTTTGTAAAGAATGAGAGGAAGGCTTATTTCCATGAGAGGGCATTGTAGCTGAGGAGACCACGAGTACTAGAATTCTGCCTTCACTTACTTACCACTGGATAATTGCTTCCTCTGTGAGGTTCCTAAAGAAACTGTTCACAAAAACAAAAGAGAACAGACTGTTCCCTGTCCTGTGTCTTGGAGTAGTGTGCCAGAAAGAGATGGGAGAGAGCAAGAAGCCTGGAATCGGATCATCTTAGCCCCTTAGATGTAGGAAGTAGAAAAGAAGATTGCCTTAAGATAAGTGACCAGTTAACTTGCAGTAGATTGTTTGCCAAGTTCATGACAGTGCTTCCCTAAGCAACATGCCTTTGCCACTCATTGAATCAAGAAAGGGTGGAGTGTATTTCTCCACCTCTTGAGTCTGGGCCACCTTAGTGACTTGATTTGGTCAATACAATGTGGCCAAAGTGTGTCATAGAGCCGTGTGAAGAAGCCAGGTTAGTGTTTTTGTGGATAGGCCATGTGGAGGAGAGAGAGGCCCAGCTGACTGTCAGTTGGACCTGCTGGACATGGGAATGAGGCCATAATGGGCCATCGAGTCCATACTGAGCAGCAAGACCAGCAGAATATCTGCCCAGCTGAGTCTGGAACAAGTGGTTCATGCACAGAATCTTGTGTGGCATTTAAGCTGCTGTGTACTGGTGTGGTTTGCTTTGCAGTTGCTAGATAACCAGCGTGTGCATCTGATGATGGCTAGTTAATGGGCTGGAATCTGACCAGTTGGATTTGAAACCCCTTTTCTTGGAAAGGCTCTAGGGCAAAAACTGCACGAAGGGGATAAAGCCTCCTCTGTATGGGTATAAGGAGGTTTGTTGTCCAGACAACTTTCTAAAAGTTTCATTCCCTAGGTTTTTTATAAATGTTCTTAGGCAGGTTGGAGACTTGGATGGTAGGAAATAATTCAAAGCCTTTAACAGCTCTTTTGCTCAGAGTTGGCAGTATTAAAGGCCAAAGAACTCTGCAAACTGTTGCTTCCAGGATCTTTTTTTACTTGCTCATTCTCTGTTGAGATCTCAATTTTCTATTAGTATTAATATTGTTAATGAACTTGATGTTTCAGGTGCTGCCTTGTTCTTTTCAGCAATCTCAGTACCCTTTCTCATGTGCCTCTTGTCCCCACCTTGGGCTTCGATTTGATCATGTTTATTAGTTCCACAATGGATCACCTCTCCATTCAACTTTGGATTCTAGGACAATCCCGAGCCTGGGCTGTTACTTCTCCTCATGAGGGAAAGGAGATCAGACACAGTTAGTTCTCTACACTTGGAATCATCACTTTTTTCCTCAGCATCTCCTGCATTGTTAATTACATAGTTACTTTATATTGCTGGGATAATATACGATCTTGGTTAAATTAGTTAAAAAACAAGAGAAAATTCAACTGACTTCCTTGCCCCACCTCTTTCTGTCTATAAGAATTTTTGATTTTGTACAGCTCTTTGGAGTGCCTTTCCATCAGCTGTAAGGTATGCCACCAATTAATGAATCATTGAATAAAACCAGTAAGATATTTAACATTTACTCAGTTGAACATTGCAGTCTTCAGGGGATCATTTTCTTGCATTTAGCAGCTGCAAACATACATTTAAAGCTTTTGAGAGAAGACCGTGTGCCAGGTTGGTACATGACTGTTAGAAGCAAGGTAATTCTCCATGTTTGAAGTGCACTTTGTAGCCATGGTTCCCAAGAACCAAACCAGTTAAAATCAAATAGGTCAAAGAAAGACTCCATTAAAGGAATCACTTTCTTAAGTCAAGTGGCTTGTTTAGTGATACTGTGTAGGTGAGTTTCAACTTTCCCAGAAAGGTTAATCCAGGTGTAGCAAGTGGTGTTAAACACAGCACAGACACCTCCTCATTCAGCTAAAAGATAATCAAGGGCTCTCTCAGTACCAAGAAGAAGCTTGATCAGATAGTCTAAGGATTTTTGTAGGGTAGCTATTGCTTTTACAGCAGACTGTGCAATATTTTCAAAAGTTAAGGAAAAGTTTCTGATCATAACCTCATTTGTACTCTTAACCAGGAAAGTGGGGACCTGCCAAAGGAAGGGAATCTTGAATCATGAATACCTCCTGGGAGGTCCTTTTTAAATCAGCACTGCAAATTCAGGAGACTTGACCAAAGAGGTATCTCGGTTTGTGAATCGTTAAGGGCCCAGTTAGATAAACTGACAGGCTTTGCATAGTTGTGTGCCAGCCATCTAGGCACCATAGGCCCAAGGAGAATGATAATCACCAGAGTCACGGCTCTGTTAATGGATTCATTTGCAGGGATTGTTGCAGTTGCCAATCCAAACTAGGAGTCAATCAGGTTTTCATGGCATCTGGGAAGTAAATCTGCTAGCTTGAATTAAAAAGTTGTTTTGAATTCCTTGCAAAGATGGGTGCTTCTGATGAGATATTTTTATGTTTGGGCATGGATCTGATTTAGATTCTCATGAGAACATGGCAGTATGGGTATATTATGATTTGCATAGGTATTTGTATTTACCTACAGTTAGAATTGGAGAAAGCTAAAAATAAGGCACTGGATGTCTGAGCCATCTAAGTTGGACTCTGTTAATGACTTGTATGTGGAGGGTCAATTGTATTTTGTACTGAAAATGGGAATAGAAGAAAAATTAGTCACAGGGAGGGTCGGGGATTTCTAGCATCCTGGACAGACAGGAGTTGTTTTTTTTTTTAATACATGAAATTTATTGTCAGATTGGTTTCCATACAACACCCAGTGTTCATCCCAAAAGATGCCCTCTTCAATGCTCATCACCTACCCTACCCTCCCTCCCACCCCCCATCAACCCTCAGTTTGTTCTCAGTTTTTAAAAGTCTCTTATTGGAGTTTTTGATGACAAATCCAGCAGTCTGAAAGGTAACTTTACACCCTGTTGGTAGTAGTCTGGGAGATAGGGACACGGGTGTTACCTTTCCAGGCCAATGCCAGAGCAAAAAAAAGAAAACAGAGGTTTTCATGTTCAGTTAAAGTATGAACTCTCGATCTGGCATCTTAAGTGGGAGTAGTAGTCTATGTTGATGACACCTATTTTTCTTCCTCATCAATTGGCATTTGGAGTCTCCATAGTCTGCATAGGACCAGATGTCAGGTGGAGCCTCCTTTAGCTGTGGGGTGTGTATCCAAGGCTCAGTGTTTTCTAATTTTGCAGCAGTGTCAGTGGTCAGGAGGCTTGGTAAGGTCTCTTACAATGGGGTTCCAGGAATGTCTTCCTCTGATGATGATTTGAGACTATCCACCCGACAGGCTCCAGACTGTGAACAATAAGATCCTTTTAATTGGGATCCAGGAAACCTTCTTTAACCTCTTGATGATAGGTTTTATCGTAAGACATTAAAGACTTCCATAGCTGGTCATATTAGCGTGAGACAACAAGGGATCAACAGAAAGTTGTATACCAGTAGACACTGGTCTGCTGGTGACCATCTCATATGGCGTGACTTTGTTTCCCAAATCAGGTACCGTGAACGGTCAGTAAGTGCAAAGGTAGTACCTTAGGCCGAGAAATTCGAGTATTTTCAGTTAATTGGGAGAATTTAAGTTTGAGGATGCCATTAGTTGTCTCCACCGTACCCATTGATAGAGGGTGATAGAGACAGTGATAATTCCAAGAAATTTGCAAGGTTTTCATTGAGGCATGTACACTTTGCCCAGTGCAGTGAGTGCCTCAGTCACTGCAGAGTCTGGAAGACATAACCCAGGTGGGAAACATGTTTCCTAAAAACTGCATTGCCACTGTGAGAGGGTCAGCCTTAGGCCAGGGGGAAGGCTTCACCCCATCAGGAAAACATACATGAAACAAGAAGAACATATCAAGGACCCATACTAAATGGTAACTGAATCAAGCCCAGCTGCAGGTGCTCAAGGCAGAGGACGTTTGATGCTTCTGGGAACCACAGTAGTTTTTCTGGGATTATGGACCTGACAGGTCAGGCATTGGTGATAAACTGCTTGTGCATTTTTAAAGAAGTCTCCCCACAATGTTTGTTGACAATTGAATCATCTGAAATGTACCATGTGTTTGAAGGAATGTAAAAACTGAAAAATGATGTTTGCTGGGGGATTGGGAAGAACCAGGTAGCCATCTTGGGTTTACCATAGTTCCAGCTGTTCAGTGGATTTGCATTCATTGTTTGCCCATTGCGATTTCTCTAACTCAAAACGGACTGTTTCTGTCTTCCAAATACATCAGGATGGCAAAATCTGGCAAAAAGAGGTAATTTTTTTTGCAGAAGCAGAATGGACTTCATCCACATGAGTCACAACCCTTACACAGTCTGTCATTGCTACCTTTGCAAGAGAGTCAGCCAGGGCATTTCTCTGATACTCAGGTTCAGTCTTCTTAGTGTGAACCTCAATTTTGATACCAGCAATTTTAGAAGGTTAAGAGAATAGAATCAGGAAGGCCATTTATTTGTTGTCCATTCTTGATTGGGGTCCCCATGGACATAATAAAACCCTTTTGTTCGATAATATCCCCAAATTATGGGTGATCCCAAAGGCAAATGGGCTGTCAGTACAAATCTTAATAATTTGTCTTCATAATTGGTATACTCTGGTAAGGGCATGGAGCTCTGCTTACATGGGCTGATGTAGCTTGTGGGAGACTTACCCTCTCAAGTGGTTCGAGTGGGGTGGTGACAACATAGCCAGTTTGCATTTTACCTTTTTCAACTTTATGGTATGACCCATCAACAAACAAAATTAGAAAAGGTTTAGTCCAAGGGGCATCTCTTAAATCAGAACTTGTGTCATGAAATGGATTGCCTCACTAGTGCTGAACAAGTAATTCCAGACTGGTTAGGAATGAACTCCTGGGAGAGGTCAAAACTGCAATAAGGATCAGTATTCAGTGTTGATATGGTGGTGTGGACTTAGCACAAGTGACTCCATTTTGAGCCTATTGTCTCTTTTTTAATGTGTCTTAACGCAGTCTAGATACTGCCTATTTTGAGGCAAAATATGTTCAAATTTGGGGCAAGTCCCATTTCTATTTCAGGGTTTTTGAACCTAGTTGTTTCCTTATTTCTCACCTCTTGCCACGGATTTTGCACTTAAGTCATGTATCTGTTCAAATGTCACCTCTGCAAAGAACCCTTCCTTGACCATCTAACTTCCTTGCCAATCTCGAGCCTCTTAAGCTGGTTAATTTTTTTCATAAGTATCACTACCTGACCCCTTGATTATATTTTTATTTATCTACCACAGGGTGGCATTGTTTTCTTCTGTATCTAGGACCTAGATACATGGTCAGTATAATAGGTACTCAGTAAATATTTGTTAATATAAATGAGTATTTACTGAATCTCTTAGGTTTGTATCATCAATGATTTTCCTAGAGATTCCTTCTCTAATTTAATGCAAGTCATAAGTAATATTGTAAGACTACCTTCTCCACTGAATGAAAATAATCAAGGCTTCAAGGCTTTATTTAAATAACTGTACATTTCCCTAACAAGAATATCATCCAGGGTTGTTGAGTATTTTACCCACAAGACCAACACATGACAGTGACCAGCTTGTTTTGGTTTTCCTGGGATCTTGCTGGTTTTAAAACAGAAAGTGTATGTTAGAGATCCCCCCTTAATCCTGGGTGTCAAACCAGGACATTTGGTATCACCCTAACATGGGATACTTGACTGAATGCTACATACAAAATGCTCATGTCAATTTTAGGGGACAATACTTTGGTTTTCTACCAAAAACAGGTTAACTTCCATGCTTGGTTAATAAACTTGTGTTGACACTTAGGATCTAAATGTTTATAGCTCATCTTTACTAATCCTTTCTGCTACTTTTTCATGGATTAATACCAAGCTAGCTCTTCTGTCCCTCCCAATAGCCATGATACACATTTGTCAGTACTGAGATGTTTGAAATTCGAGTACTCTGGTATATCCCCCCTTCCCTGATCCCTCTTTGAAAATTTTCAAATATGAAAGACTGTGGTGCCACCTGCTTTATCCTTAAGACACCTGGAGGCAATATATGCTGGAAGTCATTTGTTGTCAAAGAAACCCAGAAGTATTAGGAAGCTCATCTTTTGGGATTTGTGGGTCTATTCCTAAGCAGGATGGCAGCTGATGGTATGACCAAGGAAACCCATTCTGATTCTGTTAGGCTCTCACTTAGAATCTTTGATTAGGCTGTTATGAATTAGCCTGCATACAGCATCTTCTGGAATTTTTTGGAAATTTTTTATTTTAAATCTTACAATATATATTTCTCATTTATAGGCCAATTTATGCTTGCCTAAGTTTATAGACTGTAAAGTCTTAGAAAGTGTGTAGCGAGCTTTGTTTTTAATATGGTTGAAGTACTTAGAATCATAAATGTTTTCTAAATGTTACTCTTTCTAGATTTTATCAAGTCTGAATGATTTCATACTTTGTATACTGCCTCTTAAATAATTGGTGCTTCCTGATGCTCTGTGTTTCTTGTATTTATCACCTCATACAGTAGCATCTTGTTTTACCCATGGTTTTGACTACTTCTCATAAACCACTGTCTCTCAAATCTTTATACCTCTGGCCCTTACTTTTTCCCCTGAGCTTCTTACTTAAATAGTGAAGTGTCTCCACTAAGAATTGTATCCAACAACTCTCCATTCTACCTGTGTTCTGATTTGTTCCTCCAATGTTTCTTACCTTACATATTAAGAGTATAATCTAGATGCCTAGCTCCAGTTCCAGGTAAGAACAATATGGTTATCAGGGGAATAAACCTAAAAGAATCCCTAAGGATGACCTTGGAAGGCCAGGTGTAGATCAAGGACAGAGAGAAACCTGAAAGACTTCAAATATTTGGATATAAAGTACAAAAAAAAATAGGAAAGGATTTTGGAGGAATGAAGAGGAAAAAACATGTCATGAGCAGCAACATAAAGGTCTAATCCAGTCAGAGGTCACCTGAGGAAGGATTTTACCAAGTTAAGGTTCTAGCTCTAGCATTCATCTCTTGTGTGGTGTACTTGGTGTTTAGCTCCTTTTACTTAGTAGATAAAATACCACCGTGCTGGGAAAAATGGTGCGTAGACCAACCTGAATTGTATATTATACGTCATTCCCAATTTTACCAGTTGCATATGAACTCATTCATCCATAAAGGAACATGGAATGGAATAGGTGATCATTTACCTAGTATCTTACTAATCTTTTTTTATCCCAATGATGCTTTGTTCTTTTGGGCTGCTACAACAAAATACCTTAGACTAGGTATCTTAGAAACAGCAGAAATTGACTTCTCACAGTTAAAGGAGGGTAAAAGTCCAAGATCAAGATGCCAGCAGGGATGGCTCTGTTTTTGCTGTGTCCTCACAGGTTGGAAGGGGAAAGGCATCTCTCTGGGGTCTCTCTTAAAAGGGTACTAATCCCATTCAGGAGGGCTTCACCCTCATGACCTAATAGTCTCCTAAAGGCCCCACCTACAGATAACCTGACACTGGGGATAAGGGTTCAACATGGGAATTTGGGCAGAATAAATTCATTCCATAACAACGTATCATTCTTTTTTTTTTTCCTGAAGAGAAAACTGAGAACTACGAAGAAATAACATGTCTTGTCCAAAGACCTATAATTCAAATATTTATGAAGATAGGATAGGCTATTATATGGGAAGAATTAACACTGGAATGTAAGTAGTTTAACATAATAAAAGTTTATTGTGCTTATTGTGTTGTCACTGCATATTACATATCCAGTGTGGGTTAGTTGAGGGCTCTGCTCCATACATTGCTAAGAGACCCAAGATGATGGAGGCTGTGCCCTCTTGTATCTATATAATCTGGAACAGGTTTCCATGAAAGAAAAGGTGGAAGTAACAAACTAGACACACTTTTGTAAAATGTTTTCCTTTTGGCCAGAACTTGTCATGTGACAACAGTCTGACTGGATGAGGGGCTGGGAGTTTGAGGTTGCAAATAGAATATTTGGTGGGCACTGCCTTTACTAAACCTGTTAGTGTTGGGGCAGAGATGTAAACTCAGGTCTGTTTAGTTTCAAATCCTGTACTGATTTCACACCTAACCTTTTGCCACAAGGTTCCTTCTTTTTAAAGTTTATTTTGAAAGAGACAGAGACAGCACAAGTGGGGAAGGGGCAGAGAACAAGGGTGAGTGAGAGGATCCCAAGCAAGCCCTGCACCGCCAGTGTAGAGCCCGATGTGGGGCTCAAACCCACAAAAGCATGAGATCATGACTTGAGCTGAAACCAAGAGTTGGATGCTTAACTGAGTTAGCTACCTGGGCACCCCTGACACAAGTTTCTTACAGAGCAGGGTCTCTGGAATCAAAGGTGTCAGGGAGAGTCAGGGATACTGCATTTCACTCAACAGGGCTGCTTATTGGCATAGACCACTAAGTGTCTTTTTTTTAATTTTTAATTTTTTAAAAGTTACATCCAAATTAGTTAGCATATAGTGCAACAGTGATTTCAGGAGTAGATTCCTTAATGCCCCTTACCCATTTAGCCCATCCCCCCTCCCACAACCCCTCCAGTAACCCTCAGTTTGTTCTCCATATTTAGGAGTCTCTTCTGTTATGTCCCCCTCCCTGCTTTTATATTTTTGTTTCCCTTCCCTTATGTTCATCTGTTTTGTCTCTTGAAGTCCTCATATGAGTGAAGTCATATGATTTTTGTCTTTCTCTGACTCATTTCACTTAGTAATACCCTCCAGTTCCATCCACGTAGTTGCAAATGGCAAGATTTCATTCTTTTTGGTGGCCGAGGAATACTCCATTTTGTATATATATACCACATTTTCTTTATCCATTCATCCATCGATGGACATTTGTGCTCTTTCCATACTCAGGCTATTGTTGATAGTGCTGCTATAAACATGGGGGTGCATGTGTCCCTTTGAAACAGCACACCTGTATCCCTTGGATAAATGCCTAGTAGTGCAATTGCTGGGTCGTAGGGTAATTCTATTTTTAGTTTTTTGAGGAACCTCCATACTGTTTTCCAGAGTGGCTGCTCCTGCTTGCATTCCCATCAACAATGCAAAAGAGATCCTCTTTCTCTGCATCCTCACCAACATCTGTTGTTGCCTGAGTTGTAAATGTTAGCCATTCTGACAGGAGTGAGGTGGTATCTCATTGTGATTTTGATTTGTATTTCCCTGATGATGAGTGATGTTGAGCATTTTTTCATGTGTCGGTTGGCCATCTGGATGTCGTCTTTGCAGAAGTGTCTATTCATGAGACCACTAAGTGTCTTAACAGGACCAAATTGAATAGATAAAGTAGAAGCAGTCATGCCTAGAACAAGAACAACACCATGAAATAAGAGGCGTCACAAGAAGACATCAAGTAGCAATCAATACAGAGCAAGCCAAGATGGATTGAAGAGTGGGTAGATGACAGGTAGTTTAAGAACCATCTGGGCACGTATCCCGCTTAGACTGACGGGAGGCTGTAGGGTCCTCTCAGTGGGCAAACTGGCAAAACCTGTGCAGGGAGGAAGTGTCATTGATGTATGAAGATACTGTTTAAAAATCCACTGGTGACTCCCCATTTCTTTACCAGCTTAACCAGGCCCATACTTTGATGCATACCAGCCTCGATACTGCCATAAATTATTCACAGACTTTCAAGTATGTTATACTTTCCCACACCTCCATGCCCTTTACCATTGGGATCCCTTTCCTAGGATGTTTTTTTTTTTCCAATGTTTATTTATTTTTGGGACAGAGAGAGACAGAGCATGAACGGGGGAGGGGCAAAGAGAGAGGGAGACACAGAATCGGAAACAGGCTCCAGGCTCTGAGCTATCAGCCCAGAGCCTGACGCGGGGCTCGAACTCCCGGACCGCAAGATCGTGACCTGGCTGAAGTCGGACGCTTAACCGACTGCGCCACCCAGGCGCCCCACCTAGGATGTTTTTTGCCCCTTCACCATCCAGCTAAAATTTTCTCACTATCGTTGTAGCAGTAGGTACCAAAGAAAGTGATGCAAGCATACAAAAGATTTCCTTTGTTCCCATGGCAACCTGGGCCTATTTCTATTGCTGTGCTTGTCACATGGTCTTTTATCTATTGGTGTTTTTGGAGGTAAGCACTCTGTATCCCCATCACATAATGTAGAGCTTGGCCCATGGAGGGTGCTCTATAAATATTGGTTGAAGGAACAGAGCTGCAGATTAATGTGTCATTTGATGGCCTTTAGTGCCACATAGTGTCTATGCATTAATTTAAAAATGAATGTAAACATTAAAATCAACCTGTAGAAGCTCAAATGTACCTGATGATATCTGGCATAAGGTAATACCATGAGCGGTTTTGATTTCTTCAGAAAATAAAAGTATCTTGGTTAAATATTTATTATTTTTTGAAATTATTTTTTACCTATCAGCTTATTAGTGAGAGTTGATGTTTTCTCTTTATTTAATACCCAGTATACTAGAGTAGTAAAGAAAGGTTTATCAGTGAAGGTCCATTGAGAAGATCACCAGATGTTTTAACTGAAAGAATTTAATAAAAAGAATTGGTAACCAGGTATTAGAGAACCAAAAAGGCAAAGAGAGGACATGGAGGTGCATCATGGGTAGTAATAGTGGGAAACTGTTAACACTACCAGCACTGTAGGAACAAAGGAAAGGGGTTGGGATTATTAAAACCTAGACCTTGGAGGGGGAGTCTTAAGGAAGTGGGTTCAGACCTGTGAAGATGGGGTGTGGGCCATCTGTACAGGCGTAGCTCACAGATACTACAGGTCTGGTTCAGACCACCACAATAAAGCTACTGACACAATCAAGTGACTGTCACAATAAAGCAAGTCATAGGAATTTTTTTATTTCCCCATGCATATTATGTTTATCCTATACTGTAGTCCATCAAGTGTGCAATAGAATCAAGTCCAAAAAATGTACATACCTTGATTGAAAAAATACTGGATAGCTAAAAAATGCCAACCATCATCTGAGCTTTTAGTGAGTTGTAATATTTTTGCTGGTGAAGGGTCCTGTCTCAATGTTGAGGGCTGCTGACCCGTCAGAGTGGTGACTGCTGAAGGTTGGGGTTGCTGTGGCAGTTTTGTAACATAAGATAACAGTGAAGTCTGCTGCATCAGTTGACTCTTCCTTTCATGCATGACTTCTCGGTGGCATGTGATACCGTTTGATAGCCTTTTACCCAGAGTAGACCTTTTTTCAGAAATTGGAGTCAGTCCTCTAAAATCCTGCCACTGTTTGATCAACTAAATTTATGAAGCATTCTAAGTCCTTGCTTGTTATTTAACAGTCTTCACAGCATCTTCAACAGAAGTAGATTCTGTCTCAAGAAAGCGCTTGCTTAGCTCACCCATAGGAAACAACTCTTCATCCTTTAAGATGTTGTCATGAGATGGCAGCAATTCACTCAGACCTTTAGGCTCCACTTGTAATTCTGGTTCTCTTGCTATTTCTGCCACAACTGCAGTTAATTGTGCACTGAAGTCTTGAACCCCTCGAAGTCCTCAACCTCAAAAATTTGAAATATTGGAAGAATGACCAAAAGGTGACTTGGGGGTGTGAAGTGAGCAAATGCTGCTGTGAAAATGGTGCTAATAGGTTTGCTTGGCAAAGGGTTACCAGGGACCCTAAGTCTGTTGAAAAACAAAAAAGAGGAGGAGGTGGTGGCAGCATTATCAGCAAAGCACAACAAAATGGGCTTGTGGGGAAATGTCACAAGGCTGGTTCTGGGTAAGTGAAAAACTGCAAACCAGAATGAAGAGCTGCTGCTGCCAGGGTGAGGAGCCTTGCTTGAGATGACTCAGAACAGGAAACAAAGCAAATCCTTTTGTCTTCCTCCAGCCTCATGGTCTTCCTCTATCGCCCCCTAGTGGTAGAGCCTTGCGAGTAGTGGCTGGACCAGCAGAAATGGGATTCCCAGAGTCCCAGCCCTAGGATAACAGAGCCATATAGAAGGGTCGGTTTGGGACTCAGAGTTAAGGTCTTAATAACCAGTAGATAAAACAACCCCACCAACAACCACAAAGCATCTTTCTATTTTTGCAGCTTCACTTCCACATGAATTCATCTTTACATAGTTTCAGCATTATTCTGTATTTGATACAAAATCATAATTGTTTCCATATTTCTACCTTCATAGTCTTTGTTAATAATATGCACTGTTGTGCGATACCATAATTTATTGTTCCCCTAAAGTTGGGCATTTGTTTAGTTTCTAATTGATGGTTACTAAAGATAAAACTTGAACATGTTTGTGTACATACTTTTCCCCTTCTATTTAACATTCCTGGGAGTGGAATTAGTATTTTAAAAGATAGGAGCATTTTATGTGCTGCTTTATTGCTTTTCAAAAGCAGTTGATGCTACCTACCATCAGCGATAAATGAATATACCTGTTTAGCCAGTGAATACTGATTTTTAAGCATCCCATTGAAATCATGGGAAAAACAAAGACACATATTTTAGGGGCACTGGCAAAATAAATTACGGGGGAGAGGGCACTTAAAACTTACCTTTCAAAATCTGTGCTTTTGCTCTTTAAACGAGAGATATAGCTACAATGTTAAGCTGACAGATTTCTTAGCTTAGTCTTCCTTAGGCTAGAATTTTCCTATGAATTATTTAAGACACTGGTTCTCAAAGTGCGGTCCTTGACCCAGCAGCATTGGCATCATTTGAGAACTTGTGAGAAAAGGAAATTTTGGGTGCTCCTGGTTGGCTCAGTGACGTTAGATTCCACCTTTGGCACAGGTCATCATCTCATGGTTTGTGAGTTGAAGCCCCACGTCAGGCTCTATGCTGACAGCACAGAGCCTAGAGCCTTCTTTGATTCGGTCTCCCCTCACCCCTCTATCTGCCCCTCCCCTGCTTGTGTGTGCGTGTTTGTGCACGTGCGTGCTCTCTCCTGCTCTTTTTCTCAAAACTAAACTTAAAATATTAAAAAAAAAACAGTAAATTCTTGGCCTCCTCCACAATTAGATCTACCCTAGATAGATCTACTGATTCCAAAATTCTAAGCAGGGAGCCCACAGCCTGTGTTTTATGAAGCCTTCCAGGAGATTCTGACACATGCTAAAATGGAAGAACCACTAACATAAGAAGAATTCTACAGAAATGGCTTGTCACTTTAATTCCATTATTGACTTAAAACACATTTCAAAAACTATTCACTTTTGTTGAGAAATAATAAAGTAAAAATTTTTTTAACATAAGTCTATTTTAAAATTGAAAACATGTTTTTCCTGCAGCTTGAACTTCACAAGTGTTACAAGAATATTTTAAAAAGTGAAAGTACAGGGGTGCATGGGTGGCTTAGTCAGTTGAGCGTCTGCCTCTTGATTTTGGCTCAGGTCATGATCCCAGGGTCATGGATCAAGCCCTGTTTAAGGCTCCATGCTGAGCCTGGATCCTGCTTAAGACTGATTCACTCTCTCTCTCTGTGTCTTGCTCTCCCCCTCCCCCTTTCCCTCTCATCCCCTCATGCACATGTTCTGTCTCTCTCCAAAATAAAAAAAAAAAAGTTAATGGGGTGCCTGGCTGGCTCACCTGGTAATGGTCCAACTCTTAATTTCGGCTCAGTTCATGATCTCACAGTTCCTGAGTTCTAGCTACATGTTGGGCTCTGTGCTGACAGTGCAGAGCCGGCTTAGGATTCATTCCCTCCTTCCCTCCCTCCCTCCCTCCCTCCCTCCCTCTCCCTCCCTCTGCCCCTCTCCTGCTCACATGTATTCTCCCTCTCTCTTTCTCTCTGTCAAGATAAACATTTTAAAAAATTAAAAAAAACAAAAATATTAACAAGTGAAAGTAGGGAGGTTACAACATTGGTTCAGTTTATAAGCTGTGTTTCCAAGTAGATATTTTTTAGTTCTTGTAGTTTTTGCAATCATTCTTGTGGTGCTGAGGCAAAGAAATTAAATTGTATTTAGAGGAGAAATGCAAGGTTTGTAGATGCTATTCCAAATATATTAAAGTTTTAAAATTTTGAAATATTAGAAAAGGAATGAACATATAATTCACTAATTCCACTTTTAGGTATTTATGGGAAGAAAACAAATGCATAATTCAAAAAGATACCTGGACTCCCATGTTCATTGCAGCATTATTTACAATAGCCAAGATATGGGAACAAACTTAAGTGTCCATACACAGATGAATACATAAAGAAGGTGTGTGTGTGTGTGTGCGCACGCGCGCATGTGCACACACACTAGAATGTTACTCAGCCATGAAAAAGATGGACTTGTGCCATTTGTGACAACATGGTTGGACCTTGAAGGCATTATGCTAAGTAAAGTAAATCAGAGAAAGACAAATACTGTATGATCTCATGTGGAAGTGGAACCTAAAAGAACAAAGGACCCTGAGCTCTCAGAGAACAGATGGATGGTTGGCAGAGGTGGAGGGATGTGATCCAAATGGGTGAAGGGGGTCAAAAGGTTCAAACGTCAAATCATGTAGTAAATAAATCATGAGGATGTTACATACAGTATGATGACTATAGTTAATAATACTGTTTTACATATTTAAAAGTTGCTAAGACAGAAGATCTTAAAAAATCTAAGCGCAAGAAAAAAATTTTTTAACTATGTATTGTGATGGATGCTACCTAGAATTATTGTGGTGATAGGTTTGCATTACATGCAAATAGTGAATCATTACATTGTACACCTGAAACTAATGTGTCAGTTGCATTTCAAGAAAAAAGTTCATGTATGTAAAGCCATAAGCACAGTGCCTGGACCAGTTAATGTCAGCGGGCATTAGTATTACTCATGTTAGGGTTGTCAATATTATTTGGCCCAAAGTCCCTAACATATTATCGGAAACCTAAAGGACCATTAATAAATACATTTTGACTATTTTCAGATCGTTGAGTCAGTTAATTCACATTTACAGGAAGTAAGTTAAACTATTCAAATAATTCGAGGCAAAATACGTTCCACTTTACATGTCAAAATTTATGAGGAATGTGTTCTGACCCTTGAGCCTTGATTTAACTAATTGTACTTGTTCATGATTTCTTTATACATAGAGAATAACTGCATTGACTGTAGCTTAGAAGATTTAGAATGGACAAATATCTGAAGAATAAAGTCAGAATATAAAAAATTACAGAAGGTTTAGGACAGCCAGATATTACCATTCAAGGATATTACACAATATTAAGTGTGATAAGGTCATGATCAGAATAATAATAGTAATAATAACTGGCCATATACAGTATTGTATTTCCTCACCGTAGACAAATCTAGTAAGTGATCTGATAAATCTTGATACTCTGCCCCTTCATTTTATAGATCAGTAAGCTGAGTCTCTACTATGTAATTAGAACATAGGAGAATTTTCCAAGAGACATACAGTGTTGTTTTCAGCTAAGAATACAGTATTAGGTGTTAAAAGATAAACTGGGGGATATTAAAACTTGGGAGCTTGAGCAGAAATTGATTCAAAACAGGCAGGGAATTCCAGATGTTTATCAGGCAGCTTACCTAACTAGTACTGACCAGGTGATTCCTGATTGGTTTAAGATTTCATTTCTGGGAAAGCCAACACTGTAATTAAGTCTTGGTTTTGTGACAGGGGGCTTAGCATAAGCAGCTCCATTTTGGGCATTTTTTTTTTTTTAAAGACAGGATGCTAAATCGAACTTGGACAGTTAATGTTCACTGTAAGGCATTTTTACCAGCTACACTTCATAGCTTTAGAGGTTTAAGTAATTTGCCTCAGATAATCCAGCAATTCATCAGCAGAGTTGGAACTAAAATTAGGTATTCTGACTCACAGATCGGTGTGCTTTTCATTATAAAATTCTCTGGTTTTGTATCCAGCACGTTCTATTACTCGGTGAATTAACTTGTCCTTCTGGGTCTATTTCTGCTGCAGTTGTGTGAACTTTTCTGCCTTGGCTGGGTAAACCCTATGTCAGCTCCTCTCCCTTTTCCCTTGACTTACCCAGCCCCCTCTCAGTCTCAGGCAGATTAAAGGGCAGCACTTTCTAGCCTCCTCTTGTGCTTGGTGAACACGTTGATCATAGCAAGTACCTTGTTTACTTCTACTTGTTTGTTGGCATGTATGTCTCCCCACCAGAATATAAGTATGGTTAAGGCAGAACCCCGTTTTCCCTACTTGTATACGTAGACCCATCTAATGTGAATCACACAGTAAGACTCTGATCTATAGTTGAATGGTTAAATTGTCAGAGACTGTTGATTTACTCATTTCACAAATCTCTATGGAACACCTCTCCTGAAAGACATTGTGAGGGGATAATTGAAAATAAGAGACTCTGGCCTCAAGGGATTTACTGTCTTAACAGAAGAGACAAGTCGTGGGTCATAAATAACTGTAATACAAGGTAGAAATTTAGACCTAGAGTAAAAGCAATCCTGCCTAGAATGAAAACCTTCCCTATTCTCAATGTGGGAATGCAACTCATGCCTGCCCTTCTGAAACAGAATTCTGTTGAAATGAATAAGACAGAATGGAAGTTTCATTCATTCTCCAGTGCCACTACTTAAATGAACCTCCGATCACCAGGTTGTTGTTTCTGTTAATGTTAGTCGATTTACCTTTGGAAGTAGACTTTTGTGGTAACATAACAAATCCACTTTACGAAAATAATAGATACCTTGCTGGGTCGATAGTACCTTACTGGGTTGTGGTAAGAATTAAATATGTCAACACATTTTACGTAATAAGTTTCCAAAATGTTTTTCTTGGCACTGGGCATAATGAAATAAGCTTGGAGCATTCCACATGGAAAGAAAGAGTATCCATAAAAACACATAGCTGACAAAATGAATTGTTACGTTAAAGAATATCTTTGTTAGGCTACAAGCATGCGCTTTTGACCCTGTTCACAGAAATGACCTGGTACTCCACTGGATCTTACCTATCATCCCAGACTTGTTTGAAACCAGACTTTCTTGCATCAGTAATGTGAAATCTGAAAGTGACAACTCCAGCAATTGATTACAGTATGCCTGGTAAGACAAGCCGATGATGAGATCCAGAATATTATTTTATTTGGAGTTCTTTCTCCTGAAAAGCAGCAGTATATAACACCCCCAATATATGCCTCTTTGGCATTAAGATTATATTCAGCTGTTTTCTTTTAAAAAAAAATAGCAGACATAGGAAAACCTCTGAAAACACAATAGAAATTACTCTTTTGTAAGACACAGTTACTTTTATAAGGGAAAGGTTCATTTGTAAGGGTGTCTCCTTCTCTCTGTACCCAGAAATGGAGTATGACTCAATCTCTAGGAACACTTACGAATGGAGAAAGCAAGGACTTAAATCTGCAAAACAACCTTCTATTCCCCTTGTTTACTTGGTTTTGCCTGGTAACCTCCCATAACTAACCTCCTTTGTCCCTAGATCTCCTTTGTCTTTAACTGAAGGTGGTATTCAAGGTGGTGGCTTGGGTCTTTGCAGAGAGTGACTTAGTTTTCCTGGGTGTCTCTCATGTACACAGGAGATATACATGTTATTAAACTTGGGTTTGTTTTTCTTCTGTTAACCTGTTTTTTATTACAGGGAGTCTCAGTTGAGAACCTGGAAGGGGAGAGGAAAAATGATTTCCCCCCACTACACTGCCTTTTCCTAAATATTTATCTCAAAAATTTCTTCTTAAAGAGACCTGCTGAATGCTTCCCTAAGGGACATGGCTCTCCCTTGCAAGGCAAGCAAATAAATTGAGATTTGTTTCTTATTTAACACCTGTCCTCTGACTCCTCTAAGTTTGGAAGAGGTGCATGTCTGTCTGTATCTTAGCTGAAAAGAAATCAATATATTGGGGAAATCCATTGTAGAATAGAAAATCCTCCCAGTTTAATAAAGGGCTCAAAGGATGATGATAATAAATTTTTATGGGCTGTGAAATAATAGTATTTCCTCCTAAAAGAATAGCAAAGCTTTGAAATATTTTAGAAGTGAGAAGGGTGCCATTTATAATGAAAATTAAGCCAAGAATTTCATTTGTTAAGGTATGTTCTATATTTTGTTAAAATTTTGTTTGTTAGTTTGTCCTTCCTCTACCTTGTCGGTTTGCACACATTGGAGCACTCTGTTTTTTTTTAAATTTTTAAATTTATTTATTTATGAGAGAAAGAGAGACAGCACGAGTGGGGGAGGGGCAGAAAGAGAAGGAGACACAGAACCCGAAGGAGGCTCCAGGCTCTGAGCTGTCAGCACAAAGCTTGATGCGGGGCTCATACTCAGAAACGGTGAGATCATGATCTGAGCCAAAGTTGGATGCTTAACTGACTGAGCCACCCAGGTGCCCCTGGATCACTCTGTTTTAAAATTAATTTACAGTGAGCAAGTGCGCGAGTGAGGGGGCAGAGGGAGAGAGAAAAATCTTAAGCAGACTCCATGCTCAGCCTGGAGCCTGAAAAGGGGCTTGATCCCACAGCCCTGGTGTCATAACCTGAGCCAAAACCAAGAGTTTTACCTCAACTAAATGAGCCACCCAGGTGCCCCAGGATCATTCTTGAAGAGAGTTTGGGTCAATGATACTGTAGACTTCTGTTTCCTCTTTTATTTACCTTTTTCCGGGTAAGATTATGTTGCAAAGAACATGAAGGGGTTTTAAAACAGGAAATGGGTCTTAAAATAGACAACTTGAAAGGTAGGGGTAGAAATTATAAATATGGAATGAAGGAGAGACCTTCCCATCGATTTAACTTTCTTTCATCAGGTTAAGGTGGAAATAGTTAAGGACTGGTAGGCATATAAGGCTTCCCTCAAAGCTGCATAATTGGTAGTCTCCTTTCCAAGGACCAAAAGACATTAAAAATGTGATTCTGGGAAGGTAGTTGAACTGTTATCTTACCTGCCTACCTACCACCTAACAAATGTATCCCTTTCAATGTCGTCTTCTTCCATTTATTCCATTCTCCATCCATCCCTTGCCCCCCACCTCCCCCCCCAACTCCTATACCGTATTCATTACTGCTGTAGGGTAGGAAAATTATTTTCCTCCCCTTTAGGGTTCTTCCAGCTAGTCTAAGAATTAAGTGGACAGGAGATAGATGAATAGTATAAAAAAATCAAAATTCTCTTATGTGTGCATGGAGACCCAATAATGAAATGTAGACATAAAGAAATGATCAAGGCAGGCAGTTTCTATACTTGTTAAACAGGGAGAAAACAAATTTGTGAGTAATTGACAGGACAAAGAAAACTTAGGTTTAGGAGCTTAAGTCAGTAAGGAATTCTAAACAAAACTTGGGCTGGGGTGGTAAATTAGTAGAAGTAACAAGGGTTGTTTATACAGCCCTTTTGGCTCTGAATCCCCTATCTTTGGTGATGAGGATGTCTCTTGACTCTCTGGTACAGGTAGGGTATCTTTCATGGGAGACTGATTTCATGTTTTCTGGAGACAAAGAGGGGTTAGTGTGTTCTTACACTGGCTGTTTCTTTTTCTTTTCTTTCTTTTTTTTTTTTTTTTGATAGTGTGAGAGAAAACAAGCAGGGCAGGAGCAGAGAGAGCGAGAGAGAGAGAGAGAGAGAGCGAGTGAGACAGAGAGAGAGAGAATCCTAAGCAGGCTGTACACGGTCAGTGCAGAGCCCGATGCAGGGCTCGAACTCAATGAGTGAGATCATAACCTGAGCTGAAATCAAGAGTCAGACTCTTGACTGACTGAGCCACCCAGGCACCCGACCCTAGCTGTTTCTTAAGTAACTTCTGTTTGCAAAAATCAGTATGCCCTAGTGGCACATTTTGTGGCAGCCTGCCCTTGGCCCCTTCACCACCCTTTAGCCTGTGTCTTCTTCCTGAGGCTTCTCTCTTTAAAATTGTTTATTGAAACACTGACTCAGAGAGCAACTGCTCTGTAAGTCTGGAGAGAAATGGATTAATTGATTTTTAATTTTTCAAGAGGGAGTGGGGCAAATTTGACCACATACTTAGAAATTAGAATATGAAAAACAAGAGTTGCCCATTTCGTGTTAGTAGGGATGATGACTGCAGTATGCTGGGATTGATGAATGTCTTGCCCGTTGCAGATGAAGGCAGATATTTTGTTGTGTGGATGATGTAGAGAGAAGTAATGTGTGTGTAACTCCAAAGGAGGTGGGCTCTTGTGGTTGACTGGTGTCTTTAAAAATTGGAGTAACAATTCCCCTTTTGTGCTTGCTTCTTTTAAGGCAGTTTTAAGAGCCTTAGCACCTTGACTGCCAAAACATGGAAGATTTCCTGGAAGACTGAGGGAAAAGGTTCTTAAACTTCC
This sequence comes from Felis catus, assembly GCF_018350175.1. NCBI lineage: Eukaryota > Metazoa > Chordata > Mammalia > Carnivora > Felidae > Felis > Felis catus. The sequence continues at coordinate 21,528,640 of NC_058386.1, forward strand.
ACCTTGCTTTCTGTCCTTGAAGGGGTTATGTGACATGCTGATGAAGGAAATGAAAGAGACAGCAAAATTCGGCATAGCAAAATAATGACAAATAGTGCCTGGCTTTTGTGATCACAACCAAAGCCGTTCAGGCATACCAGAAGCTTTCAGAAAGTCAATAGTTGAAAAAATGTATTGATTGTTACCAAAACCCTTAGAGAATGGGTTAGAATTTTCCAGTTGATCACAGGTGACATTCTAAGAAAAATGAACTTTTCTAGACGGCAAATAATCTCCAGAGATGTTAAAATTACATAAAAATGTTGGGTGCTATCATTGGGTTAAAAAAATGGAAGCATGATCAAAATTAGCATATGTGCTAGCAACCACAAAATGATTTTCCTACTCCCCAAGTGAATTTGTTTACCACTAAAATTGACTGAATACAAGCAATATAGGAGAAAGGCAAATTTGAAAATTCTAAAATGGAATTCCATCTACTAATTAACAATGCTTGAATTTGAGTACTCGATAATGTAAAAAAACAAAAACAAAACAGAAACAATAACCTTGGGTTTTGTCTGGGGTTGGACAAGGGTGAGTTTAAAGCTCTCTGGGCCAGTTATTAGTATTAAACCCTTAGAAAACTCACCCTCTTCCAACCTGTTTTCTTTTCTATGAAATGGAGGTAATACCTGCCATAATATTTCCTAAATGCTTAATGAAAGTTGTACCCTATCCCTTTACTTTTCCTGAGCATTTCATTATTACGTGTTGGAAGAATTAGCAATCTTACTGTTTGTTGTGAACAGCAAACCCTAAAGGCATTTCACTTTTGAGAAAACATCTGCCATATTCACTTTATCTGCGATGCTCTGGTTGGGTTTTGAATGGGAAGCGAAAGGATAGACTGGATGCCGTGTCAGGGCTTTGTAGGAGTAGAGTAAGTTAGTCACTGCAAACAACTTAAACATTCATTTCTTAATGCCTGTGCAGAGCGACGCCACACCTCCCTTTTCCGCTTGGCGTTTCCGCTTTGGCTTCTCTTTCATGGTCTATCACTGCTTTAACTGAGCCACCACCTGGTTAATGTGTTCAATGTGTTTGCTGCTGTGCACGCTCAGGAACTTATTGATGTGTCACTTTGGATTACAGTACGCTTCATTGCTAGATGAGGTACACATGTAGTAGGAACTTTGACTTGAATACCCGTTACTCAACAGTATTCATGTACACTATTATCACCACGCAACTAAATTTGAAAAAAGCACAAGAGAATTATTTGTTGATGTTAAGGAGCATCTGAGATCTGGATTTATGTATGACATCATGGCGATCCTGAGAGACGGGTTCGTGTAGCCCCCTGCATTGTATGTTCTACACACACAAAACGGAAGGAAGCATTTGCCCTTTTCCAAATTGGACTAATAATGAGGACTAACCTAATAGATGGTAAACAAAAGTTACTAATTATGTAAAATAAAACTAGGGCATTAAACTCTTATTTGGAGCTTTATTTCTCAATTTATACATTACAACCGGGGCACCAGAAGATCAGGAAACCATTACCTACACTGTAGGATATTTTTTTTTTTTGAAATTTTACTTAAATTCAAGCAGTGAGTGAACATACAGTGCAGTATTGGTTTACAGAGTAGAATTCAGTGACTTATCACCTGCATACCGCAAACACCCAGTGCTTAACATGGGTGCCCTCCTTAATACCCATCACTCATTTAGCCCACCCCCCATCCCCTTCCCTGCTTCAACCCTCAGTTCTCTATCTTTAATAGTTTCTTATGCTTTGTTTCCCCCACTTCTCTCTTCCCCTCCGATCTCTTACCCCCTCCCATATTTTCATGTGTTTTTTTCTTAAATTCCACTTAGGAATGAAATCCTAACTTTACCTGACTTATTTCACTTAGCTCCATACAAATAATTGCAAATGGTTAAGATTTAACTCTTTTTGATGGCTGAATAATATTTCTGTGTGTGTGTGTATGTGTGTGTACACCACATCTTCTTTATCCATTCATCAGTTGATGGACATTTGGCCTCTCTCCATAGTTTGGCCATTGTTGATAATGGTGCTGTAAAAATAACTGTTGGATATTTTAGAGTGTGAAAATTTGCACTGTCTTTATTACTTCTTTTAAAAATTTTTTTGATGTTTATTTTTGAGAGAGAAACGGAGTGTGAGCAGGGGAGAGGCAGAGAGAGAGACAGACAGACAGACAGAATCCAAAGCAGGCTCCAGGCTGTGAGCTGTCAGCACAGAGCCCAACGTGGGTCTCAAACCCATGGACTGTGAGATCATGACCTGAGCCAAAGTCGGACACTTAACCGACTAAGCCACCTGGGTGCTTGTCTTTACTAATTACAGCTCATTTATTTTGAGGGGAAAAAAGTGTGAACGGGAGAAAACAGTTTAGCCATATGCAGATTGTTGAAGTTAACATTCTTTGAGAATGGAGTCCCAAGCTTAATGGTATCATTTCATTAAATAGGGAGGGAGCATCTCATCAGGCATTTGGCAAACTGGGTTTGATTTCATAGCTATTTCGGTTTCTAGTAATTTGCATGAGAACATGCATATACAGATGCTGGAAGTATGTCCATGTTTCTTTGTGAAAGTCTTCTTTCTAAGGGGCAAAGCATACATTAAAGATTAGATTCTAGGAAAGTCATTTGACCTGGGTTTGTTCATACCAGAACTCACATGGAGAAGGATAGAATATTAAGTGTTGAGTCTGAGCAAGAACTAGTTACTGCTCTGGACAGTGGGAAATAATGCTTTCATTTGAGAGAGTGCTCTTGAAAGCTTTGGGAAGAAAATAAAGAGACTAAAATTTATTAAGCTTCACTCTTAAAGGCTCTGAACATCCTTATTTTCATGTCATGTTGTTTATTCCAACGGGGTGTATTCTATCACTATAGGCAAGCTACACATGAAGCCAAGTTAAGATCACAGGGTTCTTGGGTGAGTGTGGAATCAGACAGAGTTGATTGTACAATAGGAATGTTTACTGTGTATGACAACCTCTCCGGTAAATATATGCCTGTACACATAGATCAGAGATCTTGTGTTGTTGGGTGTGATTTATCTCGCTTTTCGATGGTTCTTGGATAGGGACGTTTGCCAGTCAGACTTAGTCTTTTTTTTTGTTTGTTTCTGCGGCTGGCCACCCATTTCTGATAGACCCTGGCCTGGGGGAGATTGTTTCTTTAAGATTGTTGAATTAGATAGTTTTTACTCCAAAACATCCAACTTTGAAAATCTCAGGGATGACAGCATCAAAAATTTATTTTCAAGCTCCTGGGTCTTGAGGTCAACCATGATTCAGCTGATCTAGGCTGAACTTAGCTGTGTCAGGATGGACCCAAGGCTTCTGGTCAGGTTTGTCTCTGTTCTTCCTGTCTTCTGGGGCTGGGGCTGTCTGCAGTATATTTTTCTAATGACAAATCACAGGAGCACAGAAGGCAAGCAGAAATATGTGATAGTTCTTAAGGACTCACCTTGTAGCTGTCACACTGTCACTTCCCTCATTCCCTGTTAAGTAAATAAAATCACAGAATAAACACAGCATCAATACAGTGGGAGAATTATACTCTTCTCAAAGGAAGAATTAATCTGAAAAGAGCATAGATGTAACTCTGCAAGAAAAGAGAAGGAGTGGTGAAGGGTTGGGAACAGTGATCCCATCTGCCAGAGTAACTTTGAAGATATGACTCTAATCCATTATGGGTTGATATCATAGCTCTCAGAGGACTAGTTGCTTTAGATTCGTGGGTGTGACACAGGAGTGCAACATCTTATTTTGGCCTTTTCTCATCTGCGGGGAAGGGTCAAGATTGGATATTAGGCTTTGCCTTTGAGCATTTGCTCTGTAAACCAGATTGACTCTTAGCTCTGCCACCAGGTATATTAATGATGTAAAGAATTGGATAGGAGGTCAAAAACCTGAGGGATATCAGGTTTTTGTGACTTGATGTCAAGATAGATGACAAATTCTATTAAATCATAGCCTTTTCCCTTGGTGGCAAATCAGGCTTTTTGCTTTTTGCTAAAGTTAATTTATGAACCATCCCAAGGCATTGGTGATATTTGGACACCTGTATTTCTGCTATATTAGTCGCTCTTGAAAATTGCTTACCTGTTTCACAAATATAAAGATGACTGTTTTCATATGGGAAAATTATGTAAAACACAGGAGAGTATATAGAACATATGTATAGATCAAGGCTAATTATAAAGCCATAGAGTATTTAGAGCCATAGAGTATTGTAATTAGTGAATGTATCATAATTTGTTGATCTATTCTTAAGAACATTTGAATTTTTTCCTGCTGGGGACTATTTTGAACAATGTTTCTATGAATGTTCTTGTATATATCTTCCGCGGGCATTTGTGTTTATCTTGGGTGTTTTCCTAGGATAGAAAACCAGGAGTAGACTTGGTGAGTCAACGGATAGAAACACTGAATCAGTTATCTGTTTCAAGCCGTTATAAAAATAGTGACTTAAACCAGTATTGTACTCATCAATTCTGTGGGTCAACAATTGTGACTGGGTTCAGGTGGGCTGTTCTTTTGCTGGTCTCTCCTGCACTCAATTATGTGACAGTAGTCCTCTGACAGCGCAACTAAAATGAGATAGCTCTTGGGGCGCCCGGCTGAATGAGTCCATACAGCATCTGATTCTTAATCTCAGGGCTGTGAACCCAAGCCCCATGTTGGGTATGGAGCCTAGTTAAAAAAAAAAAAAATGAGGTGGCCCAAGATTGCCTCATTAATATGTTTGGCAGTTGGTACTGGCTTTTGACCAGATTGTTTCTTGTTGTGGTGTCTCTTCCTCAAGGACTCTCCTGGTTTCTTTGCTTGGTAGCCTCATGTCTGCAAAGGAGGCAAGGGTGGAAGCTGCCGGGCTTGTTGAGGTGTGGACTAAGTATTCTCACACCATCACATCCACCTCACTCTACTAGTTAAAGCTATCTTGGGTAAAGAGCATAGAGAAATACTCTTTTTCTCTATGTTGACAGGAGCGGCAAAGTCACCTTAAAAAGGGGGCTTGTCGACAGGAGTAAGTGGAATTTGTGGTCATGTGTTTGCACAAGACACATCCCTAAGTTTCCTAGGGAATGATGGACCACTTTTCAATGTGTTTGTACTTGAAAATTTATGTACTCCAGTAGTGAATGAGAGTTTCCATTGCTCCATTTCCTTAACAACTCTCGGTGATGTTAGACTTCTGAGTTTTGCTGATTTGCAGAGGATTTAATACCATCTTACTATGGTTTCAATTTGCTTTTTTCTAATTGGTAACAAAGTTGAACATCTTATGTTTATTTGCCATTTAGATTTTCTGTTGTATAAAGTATCTATGTCTTTAGGTCATTTTGCCTTTTTTTAAAAGAAGTTTTATTTATTTTTAAAGTTTATTAATTTTGAGAGAGAGAGCAAATGGGGAAGGGGCAGAGAGTGAGAGAGAGAATCTCAAGCAGGCTCTGCACTGTCAGCAGAGCCCAATGCAGGGCTTGAACCTATAAACAGTGAGATCAGGACCTGAGCCGAAATCAGGAGTCTGGATGCTTAACTGAATGAGGCACCCAGGCACCTCGCATGTCCCCACCCCCTCTTTTTTTTTTTTTTCTTTTAACTCCTGGAACTTTTCTTTCTATGTGTATTCTGGATGTTAGTCCTTTGTTAATGATGACATTTGTGGATTATCTTTAACCTCTTTTCATGGTATCTTATGATGAACCAAAGTTCTTAATGCAATCGAATTAAATGCTGTTTATGATTTTATAGATTTATTCCCAAAATACTGCCTTACCCTGATGAAGGTATTCTCCTTTATTACCATCAAAATGTTTTTTTGTCTTTGATGCCTAGAGTTTTTTTAAAAACATATATATAATATATACTATGTTATGTAATATATATATTATATGTGTGTATATATGTAATATAATTATATGTGTATTAAATATATATTATATATAAAATATATATCTGTAATATGTATTACATATCTAATATGTTACATATATATGTAATATATATATTACATATATAATTGGAACCAAGTTTTATATATATAATATATACATATATACATATATGTGTTATATATATTATATGCATTATATATAATATATAAAAATTAAATATATATGCATATATATGTGTATTATGTATATATATATGCCTATATATATGTATGTGTGTGTGTGTATATATATATATATATACACACACACACATACACACACACAATTGGAGCCAAGTTTTGTTGTAGTAGTTGTAGCTGACTTCTGATTGAATGAAAAATCTTGTTCTTATTGAGGTGTGAGCAAGTTATTATCAGCTTCTTTTCAAACTGAAAGATAGGTTAAGGAGTCAGATATATGGAAGTAACAAATACCTGCTTAAATTTCCAAAAAAAAAAAAAAAAGGTACATTTACGTGTATCCTGAGAGCAGGAACTTTTGAAAGAAGCAAGCCCACAAGAACCAAGGCCCACATGCTCCTCTCAGTCCTGTTACTTTGGTAGGAACCTTTTCCTTTCTCCTTTGGGAGGCATGGCTGAGAGAGTAAGGAGGAGGAAGCTCCATGGATTTGTTTCTTTCCCATTGTGGAATAGAGTGAGAATTCTTTTCCCTTAGGAGAAATTTAGGGACTGGGGAATACTCTGCAGCTTTTTGCATATATTTCTCTTCACAATAAAGGATGGAGTTAAACAGAAATGGTATCTAAGCTTACTTTGCTCATATGAAGGAATTCCTTTCAAAATTCCTGAGCCGGGCAAGTAGGTAAATAATTGCACTGACTAGAGTGTCTCATAAAGGAAGCTGAACTATGTAAAAATGAGGAGTTTTGGATTCTGGATCCTGCTGCCATTGATGATATCCAGAAAGAAGTCACCTTCATTCTCAGGGCTTAAAATTCATCACCTACAAAATAAGAGAGTTTACCCAAATTATCTTTAAGGTCCCTTCCATCTCTAGCAATCTTTGTTTTCTTTATGCTCTTCAGTTGAGTTGTTAAGGGACTGCATATTCAGCAGTTGTCTACAGTGGCTAATATAGTAAAACCTTCCCCTAGCATGGATGGTCCATGTGGCATGACTGGCTGTACTGGTAGTATCTAAAAATGATTTTTAATAGCAACTTGTATGCAGTGCAGTTAGATGTTTTTTACGTGTGAATACAAAAATTTACAGAACGCTTAACCACCCGCCCCCCGAAAAAAGGGCCTTTTTGTTAAATCATCTTTTTTAGAGTCTAATAAAATACCAACCTGTTATTGTTGTGAAATAAACAATGCTTTTTTTTTTTGAAGTATGATAATGACTGTAACACATTGCCTCTCTCACCTCTTTGCATGTATCAGGAAGATGATTTATGAGTTCTCGCCTGTGGATAAGACTTTGCTGGTGAGCTCTCTGAAGAGGCCTTTGGGACTATAGAGTCTCTTTAGTAGAGTGGAAAGGCTATAGAATTTGATTAGTGGATACAGATTGTTTTGCTTCATCTGATGATTCAAGTAAGTGAGATTTGTGTGCCCATTGAAAGCTCAGGCAGTATCTACCATTTACTCTGTGGAATATTTGACTACAATGGAAATAAAGTCCTGTTTAGTAGTTATTATTTTAAAACACTGGTGTTAGATTATTTTGATGCCATTTTATGTATGCAATCTGTAAGACACACAGTTTAGAATAGAGGCTTAATTCCAATTTTCTTAGTCATTTGGTACTTCCAGCCTTTTGGAAATCCAAATTTACATCAACAGAAGCAATATGAACTTCTTATATCTTAGTAATTTCTACAGCTGGAGTCACTTTGGGAAGACTTAAATTTTTTTTAAATTTTTTTATTTTTTAATGTTTATTTTTTGAGAGAGAGTGTGAACAGGAGAGGGGCAGAGAGAGATGGAGACACAGAATATGAAGCAGGCTCCAGGCTCTGAGCTGTCAGCACAGAGCCCCATGTGGGGCTTGAACTCACAAACGGTAAGATGATGACCTGAGCTGAAGTCGGTCGCTTAACTGATTGAGCCACCCAGGCGCCCCAAGACTTAAATTTTTTAAAAAATCATTTTTTTAAATGAAAATTTTTCCTTAGAATCTTAAAATGAAAAATTGAGGTTTACCACATTAGACATTATCTAGAAGGGTCTATTAATAGATCAAGGAAAGAGTATGATGTCATAGTGGGAGAATAGCTTTTGGTCTAACATTGACCTACTCTGTTAGTAACAAGTTATTTAACTTTGGTTAATTTATTCAAACGCTAGTGTAGTGATAGCAAAATTTAGTGTGTATGTGAATCCCTCTGAGGGCTTATTAAAACAAATGGCAGAGCTCCCTTCCAGGAATTTCTGATCCACCAGGTTTAGAATGGGGCCCCCAAATCTGCATTTCTTTTTTTTTTTTAATGTTTATTTATTGAGAGAGAATGAGAACAAGAATGTATGCAGGGAAGAGGCAGAGAGAGAGAAAGAGAGAAAGAGAATCCCAAGCAGCCTCTGCACCATCAGTGCAGACCCTAACACAGGGCTCAAACTCATGAAGTGTGAGATCATGACCTGAGCTGAAACCAAGAGTTGGACACTTAACTGACTGAAACATTTAGGCAGCCCCCAAATCTGTATTTGTAACAAATTCCCAGTTGATGCCAATGTTGCTGGTTCTACCACCATTCTTTGGGAGTCATTACCCTCAGTTAGTTTAATAACTGTTCATCCTAGAATGGTTTTATTAAGTTGCTCTCTCCAAGGCAAATCCCAAGCTGTTGGACAAAGAGGAAACTTTAATATTCGTTGCCTTTTTCCTCAGTCTTGCCTCTTTGTCCAGTAGTACTAACAAGATGCTCTGTGGGATACGATAGGGGGTACATGATGTATTAGGGTAAGAACCCTGTATTTGTGTATCTTTTAATTATTTAAGAAAAAATGAGTGCATGAGACTATTAATAAAAATAAGGAGATCATTAGGTAATGAAATACTAAACTACTTGCTATGGTATGAATGTGTATGCCAAAATTTACATGTTGAAACCAAACCCCCAAGGTAAGATTAATGCCTTTGAAAAAGAGGCCCCAGAAAGCTCCCTTGCCCCCTTCCACCATGTGAGGACACAACCAGAAGTCTGCAACCCAGAAGTGGGCCTTCACCCTAACATGCTGATACGCTGATCTTGGGCTACAAGTCCCCAGAACTGTGAGAAATAAATTTGTTGCTTAAGACATTACTTTTTATATTTACTTCTTGACCTTGGAGGATTCAAGAAGAGGGAGAGATTATGAGTGTGGAGATGGAGGAGTAGTTACTGGTCAGGAAAAGCCTCAGTGAATGGGTAAAGTTTAATTAGTTCTAGAGCAAGAAGTTCTGTATTACCTGCAGGCTGGTAGCAGATTAGGAAGAAGCCTGGCATCTAGGGAGAGGGATTTGGATTGGAAATGGTTAGCATTAGGACAGACACATATTTTAGAAAGTACTCTTTAAGCAGAGGAAAAATGAGACAGGTGCTTCTTGGGAAGGGCAAGCCTGAACACAGTGTTCAGGTAGTGAGAATGTGGAAATGTGATAATGTGTGCTCCTTCTGAAGAGGCTGTTAGAATGGTGGACATAGCATCCTGGCTTACACTGGGGAGCAGTTGGAGCCAAGACGTGACCAACCATTTAGTAGAAAGGGCTTTTGATATGTCTTTCTTGTATTATATAGTTGTTTCCATCTGCTTCCACACCAAAGCTTGGGGTCTAGTCCTTGGATCCTCTTAGACTTTTCACAGATGGATGGGTGTGCAGTACATGTGGACTGTAGGAAATGAAAGGAGGCTTGAAAAGTCTTGGTAATGACTGATTATGGGGGAAGAAGGAGAAATGAGGATGAGGAAAATGATAGCTCTAATGAGCATGGTTTCAAGGTTAATGTTAATATTGAGTGTAAACAGAGAGATTTGGACAGGCAGCCATTTGGGTCTATAATTTGATGGTTGTGGCATTGATTTAATGTCCAGGCATGCAAATAGAAATGTTCAGAGATTGCAGCCCTTGGAAAGTATCAGAATGGGAGGATGTGGCTGTCGTTGAAATTGGGAATTAGAGCTTAGGAAGGACTCTGGTATATTCCAGTTGCTTACCTAATAAAGGAATTGGCTCTGTCCACTTCTTACTAGAAGTGTGGTTTTCAGAACATCAGCCTTAACATCATGTGGGAGCATGGGAATTGTGTAGACATTAAAGATAAAGAAGCACTTGCTATATACCATTCTTGATTTGTGCCTGCTGTTTCCTTACTTCTAGTAAAGGACTGCTTATTAGCTCCTAAGTTAACCCATTCTTTTTGGACACTTCTAATGGTAATAGTTTTGGCCTAGGTGCAATCTGGTTCTCAATGTTGGCCACACGTTGGAAACACCTGAAAAGCTTTAAAAAATAAATACTGATGCCTACACTCCACACTCGGTAGAATAAGTAAAATTACAAAGGCCGACAATAGCAAACATTGGTAAAGATGTGGAGTCATGGGAACTCTTATAAGTCATTGGTGAAACTGTGCTGTGAAACAACCCACTTTGGAAAGCTCTTCAGTTTCTTATAAAATTAAATATTTATCATGTGCCCCAGTACTTCAATTCCTGGGTGTTTATCCAAGGAAAATGCAAGTGTATGTCTATAGAAAAAGATGTGTCCAAGAATGTTCAAAGCCCCTTGCAGAGGAGCAAAATATACCACCCAAAAATATGCTTCTTTGCATAAGGATTATTTTAGGCTGATCATTTTTAAGAAAAAGCACACACAGGCAAAGCTCTGAAAACCAAGTAGAAGTTACCCTTTTGTAAGAGACATTTACATTTATAAGGGAAATCTCCGTTTGAAAGGGTCGGTCTCTCTCTCTCTCTTTCTCTCTCTCTCTGTCTCTCTTTCTCTACCAGGAAGAGGAAGATGACCAAATCTCTGGAGAAGGCAGCAACTTAAATCTGTGTAACAACTTTTCCCTAAATGTTCTGAGTAACCCTCCCCACATAACTGGCTCCCCACCCCCAGTATCTTCTTTTGTCTGTAGCTGGAGATGATATTTAAGGTGGTTTCAGGGAGTTACTCATTTTTTCCCTGGTTCCCTCCCATGTATACAAGAGGCATAATAATATGTTATTAAACTTTCCTTCATTTTTTTTAATGTGTTAATCTACTTTTTTATTACAGGGGTGTTTCAACCAAGAGGACAGAAGGGTAAAGATAAATTTTCTCCTCCATAGTCCTTTTTTATAATCCCAAACTGGAAGCAACTCAGAAGTCTAACAACAGAATAATGACTTTTTAAAAATGAAGCTATATTCATACAAGGGATGAGCACTCAGCAATATAAAGAAACAAACTGCTAATACGTGGTGTATGATAGATGGAACTTGAAAACATGAAGTTAAGTGAGGGAAACCAGACAAAAAGTTGTGTATTATATGATTCAATTCATAGGAAGCTCTAGAATAGGCAGAACTAATCCATGTTGGTAAAAATCAAAATATTGGTTACTTTTGAGGGGTGGTAGGGTGACCACTGATTGTACAGGAACTGGAGAGAACTTGCTAGGGTGCCAGAAATGTTACCTATTGTGGTAAGGAGCTGGGTTACACAGGTCTGTGTATTTGCCTAATGATAGCAAAGATTTGTACATTACATGGCATGTAAGCTATAATTTGATGAAAAAGAGGAAAAAAAAACCACACCAAATTTCAGTGTCCGTGTCCCACCTCAGAGATTGTGATTTAACTGATTTAGGGTGTACTGTGAGCATCAGAATCTTAAAATCTCACCAAGTGATACTAAGTGGCAGCCACATTTGAACCACTGGTGTAGGGCCTTTGGAGAGGGACAGTGCAAGGCCCTAGGGGTAGGGGAAGGAAGGCCAAGGGCACAAAGGAGGTAGGGAAAGAAGAATAAGAAAACACTAAGAAAACCAAGGGGGGGGGGAAATTTCACATTAAGATTCAACAAAGTGTCAATCAGAATAAAAAAGATGCAAAAAGTCTACTCTCAGGTGATTTGAATAGAAAAGTGTAGAGAGAAAGCATACTATAGTGTAAATGAAGAAATGTGTAGTAAGGAAAAGATAGTATCAGGTTTAACATAAACTGGAGTGATTTTAAATATTTGTACCTGTAAAAATCAAATCTGCCTTACTTTCATCCTTACATGAGTGACAAAATAGTCCTATGAAATTCTAATGTTCTAACAATGTTCATTTGTCTGACCTTGATTTTTAAGGGACATTTTTTTTTTCCTAGGAGAAGTCTCAGCAGAGAGACTCCCTGTATGGATGGTTTTAGGTGTTAAAGACCAAAATTTCAACTAGGTAAAGTTGAAGATCTAATTGGCTTTATTAACTATTTTGTGAACTGAGGTCCTGTCTAGCAAGTAGAGAGGACCTCCTGGAAGTTGTACAAAATGGAAGGTTTTTATGGGAAAGAATGTAGGACAAGAAGTTGTTAGCAAAGGAAAAGAAAGGATTATTTGAGGCAAGATCGCTTTCCCTTAGGGAAAAAGCAGAGACTCATGTCAGGGAGATTTCCTCATCATCCTTTTGCAAGGATGGAGAGGATGACCTCTGTGATAGATTACATCCTTGGTGCTGACCCGGAAGTTCCTGCCTGACTGGTTAAAACTACATTTCTGTGGGAGGTTGAAAGTACATTTAGTTTAAGTATAAAGACCCATAGTAACTTGGCCTAAATGGCTCCATTTTGGGCCTCTGGCTTTATATTTAACATAGGGGAAGTTTTGAATACATTGCTACTATTATCCAAGCACTGAATGTCTTTGTTGTAAGGCAGTTTCCAACTGTAAGCTGATGCCATAGCAAGGACCTTTGGGAAGAGAGTTATTATAAAGGTTTTGGAAGGTTTTATAACTAACTGTCCTATCATTTCTAAGTAACATTGTAAATACTGGCTTCTGTCAACCTTTAACTGCACACTCTTACATCATGTGTCAGAGTTAAGTATTATTTTACCCATAGCCTTTCAGGAAATCTTGTCTGGCTTCTGTTTTGTGGTGAAAAACTCTGAAATTGAAACAAGAGCTAGAGAATTGCATAGCACCAAGAAAAATAGGCATGAGAGGAAGAGCTTGGAACTGTAGGGGAGCAAGAATTCATGCCCCCTCAAAGGTCCTTCTAGGTGGACTAAGAATCAAACTGACATGAAACCGATGAACAGGAGAAAATCAAATTCAATTGGCATATGTATGGGGAATCCATGTAGACCTGGGAATTCCATAGACAGGCAACATGAGGTTTATATGTCATTCTGAACTAAGGAGAAGTGAAGGAGGGGGTCTGGGACTTCAGAGGAAAGGAATGCAGTTAACAGGGTAATAAGAGCAGATGTTTGCTAATTAGATGCTTGCCCTGCCACACACATGGGTCGCTCAGGTAAAATTTATTAATGACCCTTATTCTGGAAGAGACCCTGCCCCTTAGTATAGTTTCTTCAGTGTGGTTAAGGGAGGGGCAAAAGTTTCTCTTGAGCCTTCAGGCTCTCAAGTGCCTTCAGCTCAAAATAGTCCACATGCCAAAGTGGAACATTTTGGGGAGCCTTTCCTGAACCCCTTCAGAGCCTTAAGCTTTTTTTCCAGTGTAGGGTTGGATAAGTCTTCCCTTCTTTCCTTCTAAGTTTTTTGGCTAGTTTAATGATTAAATTAAGACAGATCAACAGGAAAAAAAGTTTAACAAGCATACTTCTTAACATATATGGGAGAGACCCACAGAAACTGAGTAAGTCTTGGAAATGGTACAAGCTACCACCTTAAGTATCATCCTTAGGTAAAGATACTGGAGGTGGGGAGCCAGTTATGCACAGTAAAGAAGGGTAAGATTGGTGGCTAGATTTGGGGGTACTTGGGTGACTCAGTTGCTTAAGTGTCTGACTCCCCATTTCAGCTTAGGTCAAGATCTCACGGTTTTGTGAGTTTGAGCCCTGAGCTGGGCTCTGTGCTCTTGGTGCAGAGCCTGCTTGGGATTCTTCTCTATCTCTCTTTCTCTCTGCCCTCCCCCTGCTCACATTATTTGTCTCAAGATAAATAAACTTAAAAAAATTAAAAAAGAAGATGTTGGGGATGAAGAGGCCGTTGTTATGGGAGGCTACCAGAGAAAGCACAGGAAACAAGGGTAAGATTGGTAGGCAGATTTAAGTCCTCATCTTCTCCAGTGATGAGTTTGTAGAGATTTTGTCATCTTTCTCTACTCGGTATAGAGAGGGAGATGCCCTTACAAATGGAGATTTCCCTTTAGAAAGGTAAAGGTGACTTATAGAAGGGTCACTTCAATTTGGGTTTCAGAACTTTGCTGATGTCTGCTTATTACAAATAATCAGCCTAAAGTAATCCTTTTGCCAAAGAGACATATTTTGGGGTGGCAACTTTTGCTACCCCAATAACACTTACCTCTTAGCTAAGCCAGAGTCCCTTAAACTAGGTGCAGGTGAAGGGCCCTGAAAACCTCAAGTGGGATTTTCTACAGAGGTCCTTTGACCTCACCATGAGGCATATCTCCGTGTATACTTGTGGAGAGAAATCCTCTCTGCTCATACTTCACTTCTCTCTGTGCACTGAGATTGATTTGGGTCCTTTAATAGTAAGGAGAATCAAGCAGTTCATACATTATGAATCAGTCTTTAAAATTCAGTGTTCACTGTCAGAGAAGCATATCTGCTCATCAGTGTCTTCTCCTGAGGACATCACAGCAAAGGCTACAGAAACATTTGGACAGACTGTGCCCTATCAAATATTTTTACCTGAGCCACATCACTCTTGCTGGGACAGTTAACACAGCAGGAGGTTCAGAGTAATGAGCTCTGTTTGATGTCCCTGAAGTTGATCTCCAGCACACTAGTTACATTAGCAAGCTGGTGTGTCCAGAGACAGAAGAACAGAACAATAATAAGCAGACCTTAAAGAAATTTGTTTGCTTGACAGTGACAAATTAAGGTATTGCCACCTTTGGCAGAATGATGGGCCTTGAAGCAATATTAGCTTGAAAGCTTTGGCTTTCAGAAGTTTGTCAAGTGGAGTTCTCTTCTCTGTCAGGGTTTTCATATAGGGAGGAGATACTCTGCTCCATAACATCCCAGATTGGTATATTTCTGTCCTCTTGAACCGATCCTCCCTGACCCACTCTGCCTGCCTCTCCCTGTCCCTACAGCCATGAGAAGAGGTTGGGAAATTTGCTTTATGGCTTATCTCTTACTTAATTCACAACCGTAGCCTTTCAGTAAATAAGAATATGCTTGAAATGCAGAAATATTGAAAGGCGATGTAAATATCGAAGACTTAGATGTTTTACAAATGATAAGAAAGAAGGGAAAAGCTGTAACTGGAAAATTTTAGATTTTGCTTTATTATTTTTTTCAAATGTGGAAAGGGAATTTCAGGATATTTGATGCCTTTTAAATTCTAATATTGATACAAATTACAAATTGTGTTCAGGGTTTTTGTTGGTATACTCTTGTTCATTTATTAGATTCTACTTCTTAAAGGCAGGAAATAAGTTATCCCTGCTTTTATGGAATCAAAACTATGGCAGAGAGAGACACTAGGAGAAAAGTAACAGGATTGAACTTAGGTGACCTTGAGAAAGTCATGTACATTGACATGAAACAGATAGATAGGAATAAAAAAAAAACCCCTAATTTCATATGTATGGGAACCACAAAGACAGGAGGCTCCCCAGCAGCCAGGTTGTTGAGGCTTATATGCTATATGATGAGCTAAGGAGAAAGGGATATGGGTTTGGGACTTAAAACAGGAAGAAAACAATTCACAGGAACATGTAAATGTGGCACATTCTGGGGCAACTTGTCCTGAATCCATCACCAGAAGGAGTTGAGAGTTTCATTGATGAACAAAGGAAGAACATTGGAAGGTCTGTACCGGACCTATAAATTGTTGAATTCTTGAGATGATGGTGTCCTGAATAATGAACGAATTTTGTGGCAAAGTGGGTTCTTTGATTTTAGTTTTTGTTTCTTCTACCTTATGACATTATTCACCAATCTAATACATATTATGTGCCATCAACATGGTGGAATTGCATTGAGTTTTATGGAAACTGTGGAGATAAGGAAATAGGGCCATGTTTGGCCTTTTTTTTTTTTTTTTTGCTCTCTTTAGCTTATAAATGGTCTTAATATTACTATCAAGATTAAAAACCTCTATGGAAGATAAGGAAATACTATTTTACAATATAAAGAACCTTGTTAGCTTAAAATACTTAGTTAAGGATGAAATGACACCTGCTTTCTTGGGCATGTTAACATAAAGGTACATAGGATGTTGGATAGGCTTTTGAGCTTTGTCTAATTTCCCCTAATTAGTACTGCTGCTACAGTTTTGGCATTTCCGATGCTCTAATTACTTTTGGGGTAGTCTTTGTTTATATGCAGTGATGTCATTGCTAAAAAACTTGCCTTTAGCCCTTCAGTGTCGTCTCTTCTATCTTTTTTATTCTCAAAGTGAAAATATTTTCTCAGGATAGTTTTAAACATAGTATCACTTATTACTGCCACTCCAGAATTTAGTGCTTAAAACAGAGATCATTTCTTACTGCCTTTGAGTCTGTGGTTCAGATCAAAGGTTGGCTGGTCTGGGCTGAGATTCACTGAGTGGTTCTACTTGTCTCTTCTTGGTTCTCTCATGTGTCTATGAGTGGGACTTGGCCAATCCAGAGTGAGCTTGTCTGATGGTGCTCTGATCCATTTGTCCTTGTTCTTTTCATTGTGACAGTGTGGTGGTTGGCACACTGGGGGGTTCGTGGCACTCTACCCAGAATGTGCCATTTTGCCATATGTATTATTTTGAGCTTAAGACAATCAAGGCCCAGCAGACCTCCCCACTAACTGCCTACAAGAATTTACATAGGAAGTCTGTGCCAGGAAGAGAGCTATTACCAGAGATAACTTTCTATACCAGGAAGATTTCTCTGCATGGCATGACAAACAACATTTTATCAAGCATTTGTTCCTCTCCTCTTCCTATGAAGTGTCTTTCCCCCTTTGAAGCCCCAGCCCTTGGCCCCCATTTTTCTTAGCTTGGGATGGTATATAAGCCTCATTTGCCTGATTGCAGGGAAGTCTCATGTGTTTGTGGGATCCTATCCATACGTATGTATGTACATACATATACACACATAATTATATTTGTTTTTCTCCTGTTGTTCTAATTTTAATGTAATCTGGAAGGGAAGAAGGGAAAACTTTTCATCCCCAACATCTTTTCCTTGTCAGTGCTAAAAGATGAAGAGCAAACCTACTTCCCAAGCACTTTTCCAAGTGTCTGCTTATGTCACATCTGCAAACATCCTAATGAAAACAAATCAGATGCCTAAACCAATAATCAAAAGGCAGGGAAATATTCTCCACCTCTTACTGGGAGGAACTCCAAAATCAAATAGCAAAAGGTGTGGATACAGGCAGGGATGAAGAATTAGCATCCAAGATTAAATCTATTAGAGTAGCTAGCCTTCTGATTTTCCTTCTATCCAAATATATTACTCATTTGTTTTTCTTAAGATAAATTCCAAATTTTGTTATAGATTGGTTTTTGCCTCAATAACCTTCCTTAAGGTTATTTTTTCCCCCAAGACTTATACCTTGTTAATTGGCGTCCCAGATGATAGTCTGTAAACCTCTCTGGAAGTCAGTTATGATCCAGTGCACATGACAGTCCATGCAGGTCAGCTGCAAGGTTGGCTTAGATTCTTGCTATTGCTCATTCCCACCAACACAAGGAGAATGATAATTGCTTCTGCAACTGTGATGGTTGATGGAGTGAATCCTGCTGCTAGTTGGCTGTCATTTAGCTGGAACCACAGGCTTAGATCACAACAGCTAACCCAACTCCTAAAGGTCCTGGTGCTTCTTCCAGTTATCAGTGCTGTGCTGACATGATAGAGTTAGAGCCAGGGCTTGGTAAATCATAGTATTACTATATTCTGGCCTCTGCTTACACTTAGGCAAGGACTGAGGCTTCCCTAATCTGGCTCAGAATTTGGCATCTAGCCTTGTTAGATTTTTATGGGCTTCCCTAAGATGAATGGGCAGTTGGGGAGCTGCACATGTGCTACTGATCCTTCCTCTGATTTGTTCCCCAACACACTGATCCAATATATTTGGTGTTGGTATTGCTCGGCCATTTGTACATCATTCTTAGTCTCCATTTTATTTTGTGTTAAGACAAAACTCATGTAATTTTCTATTTGGACTCTATTCTTTTTATTTGTTTATTTTGAGAGAGAGAAAGTGTGTGCACAGAAGCAGGGGAGGGGCGGAGAGAGAGAATTCCAAGCAGGCTCTGCACTGTCAGCACTGAGCCTGAAACGGGGCTCTACCCCACAAACCATGAGATCATGACCTGAGCTGAGATGAAGAGTAGGACGCTTAATCAACCGAGCCACCCAGGTGCCCTTCTCTTTGGACACTCATTGTTGATGAATCATTTGGTCCCTATGCTACTGTGACACATGATACATTTTTACTTCATCTGTATCTCTTTTCCTGGCTCTGATAGCTTCTAAATCCCTATGGAGTTTCCCCATAAGAGCAATGGGAGAATCTTGTATTATAATATTTGGTCTTCGGGCACCTGGGTGGGTCAGCCGCTTGAGCGGCCGGCTCTTGATTTTAGCTCAGGTCAGGATCCCAGGAGTGTGGGATCCACCACTGAATTGGGCTCTGTGCTGAGCATGGAGCCTGCTAAAAGATAATCTCTCTCTCTCCCTCTGGCCCTCTCCCCCACTCAAACTTGCTCACTCCCTCTAAAATGAAAACAATATGTACATAGATAATATTTGGTCTTTTGTCCTCAAATAGTTCCAGTTCGTAAAATAGCCTCAGAATAATAAAGGTGAAAAGAGTGCCTGCTTATTCATAACAAGCCTCTTTCAACCTTACCCAAATTTACGTTAATGATGTGACTTTCAGAAAGCCCCTAAGGATGGCAGCCTGGTTGCCAGAAGACCCACTCATGTGACTAGAGGGTTGGAAATTGTAGTCCCACCCCTGATCCCCAGAGACGGGAGAGGGTCTGGAAGTTGAATCAGGCATCAGCGGCAAATTATTTAATCAAACACGTGTATATAGTGAAACCTCTATAAAAACTCAAATAGACATGGTGTGAAGAGTTGCCAGGTCGGTGAACAAGAGGGCATTTGTACCCTGGAATGGTAGTACACCCCAGTCTCCACGGGGGCAGAAGCTCCTGGGCTTGGGACCCTATGTAATAAACACTGGTAAGCCAGTACATGGACTACTTTTTTCCGTTCTCATAGCTTCTCTAGCGAATGAATCCCATGAGGCTGTCGTGGTTACCTCTGATTTCTAGCTCTCTGGTCCGGGAACACCTGGACTGGTGGTTGGTGTCTGAAATGAAGGAGGTGGTGTGGGCACTCTTGTCGGAATGAACACTTGGGGATTTGATGCTCTGTCCAGGTAGATGGTGAAAGAATGGAGTTAAGTTGTAGGACACCGAGGCTCGTGTGGGAGAATTGCTTGATGTGTGGAGAAACCTGCACATCCAGTGTCAGAAGTGAAGTAGTTTGGAGTACTGAGAGTAGAGGAGACACACAAGAGTGTATTTTCACTTAGTATTATTTCATCCAAACTCCCAGTCTTGCAGATTTACCACCTAGAGTGCCACCATCCATGATAATTGGGGTTTGGAGTTCCATCTATAACAACTCTTAATCACATTTCTCATTCTCACCTCATGAAATATCATGTCTAATAAAGAGCCTTACATGAGTGAGTTTCGAGGTAAAGCATGTGACAAAGAAATGAACTTGTGTATTCTGCGGTAAGCAGCACTTAACCTGAATCTAATGTCAACAATTCTCACCCGTATCCTCTTGTGTGATAGTTAAATACTCGAAGACAACGTATTAAGTATGTATCTCTAGAGGAAATGGACAGTGTACGTGGCAATGACTTCCCTCAGTGTGCATCTGAATCATCGTTCAAAGAAATTGAGCGCAATTTGTGGCAGACTCTGAGTTTCAGACCTTCGCTTCTGCCTTTACCTGGTTAGGTTGTCTGTGTGATTTATTTTTATTTCAATAGGAATGATGTGGAGTAGGAGTCGGAAGTAACACTGAGCAACTGCTCTTGATAAATGAAGATACTTTTTCTACAAGCAATAAAATCTTAGGAATTCTGACAAGACTGTACTGGAATTGAAGCCGCCTTTTCCCAACCACGTGATGCTGGTTCTGTCCACCTTTACTGTACTCAGGTGCTTGATGATTTAGTGCCCTCCCTCTCGTGTACCGTGCTCCAGCTACAGAGCACCCCAGGTGCCTGTCAAAAGAGCCTCATGCCTCACTGATGGCCTGCATGGTTACCTTGCCCAAATCCATCCTCTCGAGGGCAGATGATGACACCAGCATGCACACTAGGCCCAAGGAGTAGTGGAAGGGTGACTGGGGGCATTGGGGAGCAGACATAAGATATGCAGGCTGGGGTGTCCACACATGTGTGCCAATTTGCCACATGGAGTGAAGCCAGAAGAAAGAAAATAAGAGGATGGGCTGCAGGCTTTCTCATGAGGCCTCATTCTTACTTGAGGACTCCGAGAATGCTAATTTCAAACCTGGGCTTCCAGGTTAAAGACATGTGATAGGTAAGTGTCTATGTGTACCCTTGCCCCAATCTCGCCCATGTTATGAAAGGATGTGTCAGCAATCATCTGCCAATTCTGCCTATTTTTCTTCGATCTGCCTGTGTTTTTCTTCTTGTTAAATGGTGATAACAAACACTCCTTCTGGAAGTAATGGGATTACAGGCTTTCCTTCAGTGAGATGTATAAATGCCCAGGGTTTCTGTAAAGTCATGTTTAGACAAATCATCTATTTACTTCAGGAGATCTCATGAAAATAATGAACACTAACATTGGTTCCGGTGGTGATCTGATCATTTATGAATGCTGATCGAGAAAAACAAATGATTTCTTCCATTAAACTATTTTTAGACTTTTAGGCAGTTGAAGTCTAGTGACACTTCTGGCGTGTGTTAAAGTTTTTAGCAATGCGTAAGAGAAACCTTACTTTACCCGTGATGTGTAAAAAGATCAAAGAAATGATCGCTCAAACGTAAAGAAAAAGCAAAAGACAAAGCAGGAGGTGCCATTTAGTGAAAATGACTTCACCACAAAGCTGTCTGCTAACCTTGAGTGGAAAGCACTATGAAAAATGTCACAGTTCTCAGATTAGGTCCAGCCGTACATAAGCAATTATGTTGCTGCCCTGACTGTTCCGTAGTCATTACGAAGTTAGTCTCACTCAATTGAATTTTTATTATTATTTTGTCCCTGTCCTCAACTTTTAGAGAGGAATTTTTTCCCTTCCTTCCATCGAATCAATTTTCCCCTAGCACGTTTTGTTCTAGGCAGATGTTGGATGGCATTATCGCTGGGTTCTTTGGCTCCGAGGTGGAAAGCATTGCAGTTGACTCATCTTCTTTGTCTTGTCAAACACTTCACTCATCTCGACATTTGCAGAATGCGTCAAAGGTGTGTCTTCTATTAGGAATATTACATTGCGCTTGTTCTTAAGATTTTCAATAGAGTTTGAATAGGATGCAGAAAATTACTAGAATATTTGATTTTGGCATTTGTTAGCTGAATGATGAATTGTCAACAGCCTTGGCTTTATGTTCTGCTCAATGGAGGGAGAAAAGCCCTCTGAAAATAATACCAGTTAAATTCTTTAGAACAGTCATGAGTTGACAGTATATATAGTGTTGGCTTTTGATTATTCTATATCTCTGAAGTTTTCATGCTAGGCCTGTGCACCAAGTGGTTCATGCATCCCTTGACCCCTCATGTACACTTTAGCTTGTACCTACTCATAAAAATAGTACTTAAATTAGAACAGCAGCCTAAAGAAATGTTTTTTAGGGGCGCCTGGGTGGCTCAGTAGGTTAAGCTTCCAACTTTGGCTCACGTCATGATAATGTGGTTCATGGTTTTGAGTCCTGTGTCGGGCTCTGTGCTGGCAGCTTGGAGCCTGCTTTAGATTCTTTGTGTCTCTCTCTGCCCCTCCCCTGCTTATGTGCTCACTTGCTCTGTCTCTGTCTCTTTCTCTGAAAAATAAACATTAAAAAAAGAAGTTTCTGTTAACTGTATAAAATCACCATGGCAATGTTAACCTTAAGCCTGTTGTTTTACCAGCAAAATAGGTTTATTCAGAAAGAACACAGGAATTGCACTTTGGGACATGGAAAGTATAGGAAACCACAGGCAAGGCTGGAGATCAAAGGAGAGGAATGTTAATTTATAGAGAACAGGAGGAAGTTGGGAGGGGCTGCTTTGAAATGAAAGTCCATTGGAGGAAAGCAAGAATTCCAGGTGGTGATGGTTTCTATTGGCTGACTTTGTTTTCTTGTTGGTTGAGCTTGTTGCCGGGCAAGGAGAAACTCTTTTCCCTGCTGGAATAGTAAAGTAGGCTTTTTCTTTCTGGGGTGTGTAATCCATGAGAAGTGGTAGGGTGTAGGAGCTGTCCCTTCTCATCTCTTGCCTCTGTTTTAAATAAAATGTCCTTTATTCATTTTTTCATCAGTATTATTTTAACAAAAAATCGGGAAGAACCTACAAAACCATTAGTAGGAAAGAAACATGATATAGTCACACAACACAATACTGAACATCAATGAGAAGAACTAAGTAAACCTACATAGATTAACACAGACAACTCTCAAAAGAACATTGAGCAAAAAGAAAGTTGCAAAGGGGAGGCACACACTGTGTGTGACTAGCATTGCTCCTGTTGTGCAATATCTAGCTCTTTTTTATGTGGAACACGCGGAGATTTCATTCTCCTGTTCCCTTGAGGGTAAGTGTGGTCACGTGACATGCTTTGGGTACTAAAATGTGAGCAGCAGTGATGTCGATCACTTTGTGGAAGCACTTTGTGCTGCTTGTGTAGGACTCTTTTTTCCCCCTGGGCTGATGACTGGAGGCACCTGCTGGGGAACAGCTTTCCTAAAGAGTCTTTTGGACCTGCAGCAGAGGTGGAATTAGTGAGAAATAGACCTTTGTTTTAAGCCACTGAAATTGTTCTACTGAGGGTTGGAGAAGCTGGACACTGAATGACCAAGTTGAATTCTTCAGTGGTTGAAGATGTTAACGTCTTGGTGCTTCTAAGCTGCCCAGACTCCATCACCAGATAGGCTTGCAGGCATGAAACCAGAGGAGCTTGGGTGGTTTGAGAATCTGTCAGTGTATGTAAGAATTGGTGGTTGAAGCTCTGCATTGAGTCAGAGGTGGACCCAGGGAACACGGAGTAATCTGTGCTCTGGGAGCACATAGTCTAGTATACACATGTGCTACTTTCTGGAAGCTACAGACATTTTGTTAACATTTGGTGGGGGGCAGAGAGGCATTACTATATTTTGGAAGGGTCAAGAAAGAATGTAAGGTGAACATGAAGAAACGAAGTCGCATAGGAGAAAGAGAAGAGAGAACGGGACAAAAACGACAGAGAGGACTTGAGACTCTGGTGATGGGAGAAGAGAGTGGACAGTGGGAAGGTGTTGGTTCTCATTTCCTGCTTAGTTTCTCTAACCTTCAGTTGAGAGATGAGCTGTTTCTTGGGCACTTTCCCAGCATTTGTGTGTTGATGACTTCAGGAGAATTAGAACTAGTTCTATATGGTCTCTAGCATCAGAGGAATTGCTGTAGACTGAATACTGAAGCAAAAACATATCAGCATTCCTTTCAATTAAGTTAAACTTTATCACAAATCATTGGAACGTGATATCTCTTGGATTTCATAATATTGAGGGTTTTGAAAAACAATATGGTTCAGATGTATTACCTAACAATCCAGGACAGTCTGGGATCATACCATGTGATCAGATGCATTTATGCAGTAAAATACAGGAAAGTTGACACTAGGTTAAATAGAGAATGTAATTAGCCTCTTCTATGCCATATTTTTGCCGACAGATGAGTTCAGGTTGGCTAAAGTTTGACTGGTAATAGAGTTTTAAGAAAACATTTGTTCTCAGGGCCTAATGGATTTTGCAATTGAATGAGGAAAAGTAGACTTAGATTAAACTACTCCTTCAAGTTGATACAGGGAATAAATGAACTGGGAAATAAAGTGTGGTGGCTAGCCTCTAAGAAAGCCCTAATGACTCTCATTTGCACACTGAATAAGGTTGATCTATCCAAAGCAGTATGGAAGGAATGACTGAGTGTGACTGCTAAGGCTAAGTCATAAAAGACACACATGACTTCTACCTTGCCCCTTCTCAGATCACTGGGTCTGGGGAAGCCATCTTCTCTATCATAAGGGCACTCAAACTATCAGGCATGTGAATGAGCAGTTTTGGAAGTAGAGCTTCTAGGCCTTCTAACAACTGCAGCCCTGGCCAACATCCTAATGAAAGACCTTGAGCCAGAACCACCTAGCTGAGCTGTGCCCAAATTTCTGAACCACAGAAACTAGAGAATAATAAAATACATTGTTTTAAACTCTTAAAAGTTTTTTTTTATACATACAGCAATAGATAACTCATACAGATTGTGATATCTGGTTGTGGGGTGCTGCCATATCAAAATCCTAAAATGGGGGAGTGGCTTTAGAACTGGGCAAGGGGTAAAGAAGCTGGTAGGACATTGATGGAGTGTTTGTGACATCCAGGCATGTGAGTAAAGTACTTTAGAAGCAGATCGTTCCAGCCCCAGTCAAGCCTTTAGATGACTCTTGCTCCAGCTGACATCCTTACTGCAACCAACCTTGTGAGAGACTTGGAGGCCAAATCACCAGCTAAGACAGTTCTGAATTCCTGACCCACAGATACAATGTGCCATAGCACAGGCGTACCTCACACATTGCAGGTTCAGCTCTAAATTGCTGCAAAAAAGCAAATATTGGGGGAGGGGACGCCTGGGTGGTTCAGTCGGTTGAGTGACTGACTTCGGCTCAGGTCATGATCTCACAGTTTGTGAGATGGAGCCCGCGTTGGGCTCTGTGCTGACAGCTCAGAGCCTGGAGCCTGCTTCAGATTCTGTGTCTCCCTCTCCCTCTGCCCCCCCCCCCCGCTCTGTCTCTCTCTGTCTCAGAAATAAACAAACATTAAAAAAAAATTTAAAAAAAAGCAAATATTGGAATAAAGCAAGTCAGATGAGATTTTGGGTTTCCCAGCGCATATAAAAGGTATGTTTACGTTATACCATAGTCAACTAAGTTTGCAATAGCATTATGTCTAAACAAGTACATATTTTAATTAGAAAAGACTTGATGGCTAAAAAATGCTATCTATTATCTGAACTTTGAGCAAGTCATAGATCGCTGATCACAGATCACTGTAACAAATACAAGAAAGAAAAAGTTTGAAATATTTTGAGAATTAATAAAATGGAGTAAAGAGGCAGGAAGTGAGCAAATGGTGTTGCAAAAATGGTGCCTGCAGATATGTTTGATACAGCGTTGTTGTGAATTTTCTTTTTTTGCCACAAGCTTTCAATATGAAAAATGTGTGATCTATGAAGTGCAATAAAATGAGGTATGCCCATTGATGTTTATTGCTATTTTCAGTGGCCAAATTTTGGGTAAATTTGTTCATGCAACAGTAAATGACCAATTTATACAGTAAGAAGTAATATCTGAGATACATCGACTGATCCTTAGAGGTCATACAGATTTTGTGGTTATCCTGTAACAGCCATAAATTACTATTACTAAATTTTTGGTTTTTGTTGTTGAGAAAATATTTGCCACATTTGCTTCTAATGTGTATAATTTTGTAAAACTGAGATTTGCTATTTATAGTGCTTTAATGAGAAATTATTAAAGCTCATTCTCCTATTAGTGACAAGAGAATCAGCCTACAAAAGTTGGTCTCTCTGTGTTTAAGAGAGCTATTGTGTTTCCAGAATGACTGAAATTAATGTGGAGGCTGCCTTCAAGATCAGAAGCAGAAAGCTGAAGTAAACAAACAATTCATCTGTATTTTTGGGATAACTAGAATGAAGAAGAGCTTCTTGTTTATATAATTTTTTTTTTTTTTTTTTACTTTTGAGAGAGCAAGAACATGTGAGCTGGGGAGGGGCAATGGGGGGGGCAGAGGGAGGGAGAGAATCCCAAGCAGGCTACATGATTAACATAGAGCCTTATGTCGGTCTCAGTCCTTTAACCCTCACATTATGGGCTGAGCCAAAATCAAGAGTCAGATGTTTAACCCAATGAGCCACCCAGGGGACCAGAGAAAAAGCTTCTTTAGCAATTAAGTAATTAATTATTAGTTACCTCAGTCAACTCCACTGTCCCAAGTCCATGCCATGGCAGAGGTTCCTTTATTGTGGATTTTCAGGATTAGGATTTTAGTAGGTATGGTGACATTGTGGGCTAAGAGACCAGCAGACTCTTTGTATGAAGGGCCACAGAATAAGTATTTTTGGCTTTGTGGGCCATGTACTCTATGTTGGAGCTACTGAACAGAAAGTGTTCTAGTTCTAGGGCAACAGCATCCATAGATAATATGTGAATGAATGAGCATGGCTATTTTCCAATAAAACTATAAAAACAGGTGGCAAGCTGGATTTTCCCCATGGGCTTTACTTTGACACCCCTATAGTATACTTAAAAAATTTTTAACATAGAGCAGCTAATAGTTCTTTCCACCTGTATAATAAAGTACAAAAGCTATTTTATATAAATCCTTTGATACATGGAGGGATACAATGATTATGTTGTGGACGTAACATGTAAACATATTAAACGTTGGCAAAATGTGTTTGAAGGAGTAACTGGAGGAACAGGTTTCATACATGGAGTAGATCTAGTGATTCTAGATACTTAATGAACAAGAAGGTTGCTTCACATTCTGATATTTGCCGTTCAGCTGAAAGGACAGTTTCTCAGTGGCCCAGACTTTTGAGACAATAACTTCTATCATGAAACACCTTTTACCTTTTTTAAATCCAGTAAGCTTAGAGTTAGTATTGTTTTTGCCTCTGTAAAGAACATTATTGATCAAAGTACAACTTGGTTGAAGAAAATACCCCATACTGGAGGAGAGAATAGTTTTTTATGTTACATAGAATATTTCACGTTTACAAAGTGATTTCATATAGAAAGTTTATTTGTTCCTCAAAGTATGCAGGAAAAAAAAGCTAAAAATTTATAACACTGAGACACTGTGTTTTTATATCCCCTCCCCCCACCAAGGGAGCTAGAGATTTGGATAAACTAATAGAAAAAATAAAAAGAATGAAAGCTGCCCACTGAGTGTTGTTTTCATTTGCTCAGGAGAATTTATAGTAACCCTGGTGCTTTCTGGCTCAAAAGCAAAAGAACAGGGTCTGCTTAGGGCAGAGCCAATGAGTCTATGACCTGTCATTCTAGCAAGTCACTGTGATCTAAGTGGGATTCAACTTTTGACCTATGAAAAAGAGGTCTTAAGGTTTCTGATGAAAGTTACTTTCAGTGGCATCCAATTTAGAAGCTGCTGAAATGAGCCCAAACAGACAATTGGAGAAAAATGTGTAAGGATACCCACCAACATAAGGATAAAGCATAGGGATTGGAGGGGTTACTAAACTGGTTGGCCATGCAAGACCAAAGCCAAGAGCTTGTGTCAGACATGTAATAGATAAAACCACAAATTTTTAAAGATGACCTTTCTAAGTATTACTTTTTCTTAGTTTTAAAATACATAAATACATGCGTACATACATGTGTACATAGATAACTGATTAGATAGAAACAAGATTGAGTAGTTAAAAAACGAAATCGAGTATGTAATGGTTTGCTGCTACAGAGGAAGCCATAAAAATGCATTTATTTAAATGTTTGCCTGAACCAGGAAGGCTGTGACTGATTCTGATGCCATTTTGTACCTCTCCTAGCACAAAAGGAAAAACCTGTCCTTCGATGACAAGTATGCATGAGTGGTAAAACTCGGGAAGTCCAGTGCAAAGCTAGCAGTGAGAAAAGGATCGGTGCTGAAAACTTAATACTGATGGGGTGTTTGAGACCCAGAAAAAACTAAGAAAGAAGACAGAAGGAATGAATTGGGTACTGTGTGATGAAAACCTGTGGTGAAGGGGGAATAGGAGGCTAACTAGAAAGACCACCTAGTGCCAAAGTGAAGGATTCATACATAGTCGGTTAGTAGAAGAAAACAGAATGGATGTGAGGCCAGCAAGTTGGAACAAATGAAAGAAGGAAAAATGAAGAGCAAATAGAAGGACTGAGAAAAAAGCAATTCTAAATATACTAGATTTATTTTAGCAGATTGTTTTAGATGTGAAACAAGTATTTTAGGAAAAGCTCACTGAAGAAAATGTTGTGTTTCCCCTATTAAGACAGCATATACATACAGTTAGTGAGATCACTAAGAACAATGAAGATTTATTGATCACTTACTATGTGGCAGGTAACTAACTTACATGTATTCATATTACAATCATGACATGTTGAGGGCAGTTCTGTTTTTTTCTTTCAGATAAACAGATTGAAGTACAGAGAGTTGAAATAACTTCTCCAAAGCTGTGTTTTTAAAAACAGTTGGCTTATTTTCAGAGAGAGAGAGAGAGAGAGAGAGAGAGAGAGAGCATGTGCACGTGCAGGGGAGTGGGAGAGAGAGAGAGGGAGAGAGAATCCCAAGCAGGCTTCATGCAGTCACTGCAGAGCCGGACACAGGGCTTGATCCCAAGAACTGCAAGATGTTTAACTCACTGAACCAACCAGGTGCCCCTCCAAAACTATTTTTGAAATAAGTTGTCCTG
Organism: Felis catus; assembly: GCF_018350175.1. Lineage (NCBI taxonomy): Eukaryota > Metazoa > Chordata > Mammalia > Carnivora > Felidae > Felis > Felis catus. The sequence goes on from NC_058386.1 coordinate 21,557,404, forward strand.
GCTCCAGATACTTAATGGACTTATATTTTATTTACTTTATTTTAAAACTTGGTCGTGTGTGTGTGTGTGTCTGTGTGTGCGCGCACGTGCGCATAATTGCTGTATTTCAACTTGTGTTTAAAATGGCAGAGTAAACATGCATTTACTGTTTGTCCCTCTGAAATCCCTAAAAAATGGAAAGATCAAGAAAAGCACAAAGAAGAGCCTAGAAGAGGAATACCACAAACTTGTTCGCAGCTGGAAAGCTGGATGGCAGGTAACTCGCTGGAGAGGGAAGGGGAGAAATAGATTGATACCTGTGGACCCTCCAAAGGCCTCAGAGATTGTTGCCCTCTCTATACGTGAAGGGTGGGGGGTTGAGGTTGACAAGAAGACAGAATTGGGTACAATTTTGTTTGAAAAGCAGATTGCCTAGTGCCCCTCCTCTGCCCTGATCAAGTTCTAGGGTTTTATTCTCAGGAGAGGTAACAGAGAGTGGCCCCTATTTTTCTTACCTGAAAGATTTACCTTTTTTAAGTGAATTGTTACCTAGAAGAGAGACTTAGTTTATTCTCAGTTTAATTGTATTTAACCTTTTCAGGGAAACCTTTCCTGACCAACAGATCTAAAATTGCAACCTCTCTTCTAGATTTATTCTTAGGTTAGCACCATATTCACAGGCACTTACCCTTCATTTTTTTCTGTGTAAAAAAAGGAAACTAACAAAATGACTGACGTTGTGTATTGTTTGCCTATTACCCTGTACATTTTACTGTATTTGTTCTGTTTGTCTAGGATAATAGAATATAGAAACACTAGACTGTCAGCTCCCCAAGGGCACGAGTTTGTGCCATTGGCTTGGTTTGACTCCTGTATTCCCAGTAGTTAAAACGCTGCCTGACACATAGTAATTGCTCAGTAATAATGGATATGTGTGTGTGTGTGTGTGTGTGTGTGTGTGTGTGTGTGTGTACACACATACAAATATGTATATATATACATATATATATGAATAAAAGTATTCTAAGGTAAAGGTGAGGAAATCTCTAGCAAAGTAGGGCAAAAAGATTAAGTAAAGGAGATTAGGGGATAAAGTGATCAGTAAATTTCAGGTCCAATCTAAGAGATCTATTATCCAAACAAAATGAGTTCCGGAAAGTAAAAAATGGAAAATAGAGGGGAGGATATATATCAGATAAGTAACTTAAAAAAAATTCCTGGGCATAATTTTCCTATTGGACACAGCTCACTTAGTACCTGGGTCAATGGCTGAAATTAGATTTACATCAAAGAACATGATTAGGGCATTTCAGAACACCAGAGCAAAAGAATTCTAAAAGTATGTAAAGAGAAAAAAGCAAATTACTTACAAAGGATCAATAATTATAATGTCCTCAGAGTTTTCAGTAGCAGTACTGGAAGCTGGAAGTCATGTCTTCAGACTTGAGAGAGAAAGTACACATAAGCCTACATTCTATGCCATGCCAAACTGTGAAATAAATTGGCATCTGCAATAAAGATATTTTCAGATAGCCTGAGCCTCATAATACTTATGCATCCTTTATCAGAACATTAATAGACAAGAATTCACAAGAAAGGAATAGACCTGGAAAGTGGAATATATGTAATTCAGAAAATGAGCTCTAATACAAAAGACCAGAAGGGACCCAATCCCCAGCAGTACAGCTGTGAGTATGCCGGGAGAGTGCCCAGCCCCCTCAGGTCAGAAGCTGTTAGGTGTCCCCAAGTTGAAGAACTGACCACTAGCTGAAATGATTGAACGTATTGATAGGAGTTTTACAAAGCAAAGGGAAAGTTTGGGGACAAATTGATAATAAGTAGATAGAAAATTAAGAAGAGGGGCAATACAATGCTTAATTTCAGGGAGAAAAAAAAGTTGTACAAGAAAGGAAAAGTAGCCATGATGTAGTCTGTGATTCAACTATGAATATTATTCACAAGCCAAAATCCTACAAATACTGATGAAACCAAAATTATGCTGTGGTTAGTATGGTGGCATCTTGGAGGAGATACGGTACAAATGATCCAAATTCTTAGGTTTTGTAGTGGGATAGCAATAAATAACATCTAAAACAAAGAAAATATTTAGAAGTAGCAAAATAAGCATATTATTTAGACTTAGAGTTAATATTTTTACAAAATCCAGCTGCATTTGTTAAGAGTGTTTATCTCTGGCCTGTGAAATACAGTGTGGGGGGGGAGGGAAGACTACTGTTCCTTTGAAATATGATTATAGAATTATATGGTTGTTTGAACTATGCGATGAACCACCTCAATAAATACAAAGGCAATATAGACAACTTCAGTAAATATGAAGACAGATCTATTTGTCTCATTTAATTTGGAGTTAAAGTATTGTTTTTTTCATAAACATGTCACAAGACCCCTTTAAGACTTCAGTGCAATCTCTTCTTTCCCATGTCACTGACATTTTATTTTTAAAAAAAAATTTTTTTTCAACGTTTATTTATTTTTGGGACAGAGAGAGACAGAGCATGAACAGGGGAGGGGCAGAGAGAGAGGGAGACACAGAATCGGAAACAGGCTCCAGGCTCTGAGCCATCAGCCCAGAGCCCGACGCGGGGCTCAAACTCCCAGACCGCGAGATCGTGACCTGGCTGAAGTCAGACGCTTAACCGACTGCGCCACCCAGGTGCCCCTGTCACTGACATTTTAGAGAGGTGCACTTTGAAAGGCTTACCAGAGAACCTGCTTCCCACCTCTTCTTTTTTTTTTTTTTTTTTTTTTTTTTTTTTTGAGGGATAACTCAATAAAGATAGCTGCTCTAACTTCTTGCGTCTTGCTTCTGCTCCTATTCTCACATTAATTGATGGCAATTTTAGACAACTTGATATGTCTCTAGTTTTTTTTTCTTTTTTTAAAAGATTACTTACTTTAAAATACTGAAATGTTTGGGACATCTGGATGGCTCATTTGGTTCAACATCTAACTCTTGGTTTGAGCTTGAGTCATGATCTCATGGTTTGTGAGTTTGAGGCCCCTGTGGGGTTCTGTGCTGACAGCTGGGAGCCTGGAGCCTACTTCGGATTCTGTGTCTCCTTTTCTCTCTGTCCCTCTACCACTCACGCTCTGTCTCTCTCAAAAATAAACAGTAAAAATAAATACTGCGATGTTTAAAAATAAACACTAAAAAATAAGTTGGGAGGTCTAGTGGGAAGTAAATACTTTGAAAATGTTGGGAAGGAATATCTAAATGGACGTGGCTATGTTTGTAGAAACCATCTTCCCGTTAAGAATTATATTTTACATGAAGCAGTGTAGGAGTCCTGTTCTTCAAGTAGGTACAAGTGTACTTAAAATTGCTGAAATAGCTAGGTTATAATGATCATAACAATTTTGAGGCTTTGGACTGAAAGCATAATAAAAATAATACTAGTGCTATTGACTGCAGAAAAGTGTCATCATTAGTACTAAATTGTGGCTTGATTTTTTTTCTATAAATTTTCCAAGATTTATGTGAATTGACTTTCCATCTTTTTGTCCAGCTGAATTTAAAATGAAGCTAACTCAAAGTCCTTGTTTGAAAAAATGCTATTGAATTATCTATCTCATGCTGGTCTGATTTATTTTCAAGAGCCTCCAGGAGTTTCTGGAAGACCCTATGATTGAGATAGAACTAAAATTTTATGGAAAAATTTTAAGTACGTTTCTGATTGTATTTATTCTGAGTTATTCACCATTAGTTTTCCCCAAGCCAATTTCATTGGGACATGAAACACACAAATTTTTTGTGGCCTACCCATTCTTTTGTAATAGGGGGTTTTGGGTTGCTGGTGCATTCACATAAATATTTTCAATTTGGTCTCTTGATTTAGCTGCAATGTTGAACCTGTAATTAGAATAACCTTTAAGTTTGTTAATTTGAAAGGGTAGCATGGTATCCTGTACTTAATATTTACACTCCATCCACTAGATGTAGTTTACGAATTAGAACACCATGAAAGGTAGGATACAGAAGGTTAAAACAAAATCTGACACAGGAAGAAGAGGCAAATAAGGTCAGGTATCAGAAATGAGCAGACTGTAGATGTGGAAAAAAGTGCGTTTGTGAAGTTTTTCATGGTAAAGGCTCCAGAGGAACAATATATTTGATAATGTTACTTTTTTTTCCTGACCGCCCAAAGCTCACACAGTAATCTATGGAGATGAAATATTTCCCTAAGCAAAATTGACTCTCCTGACAATAGGGACAAAAAGGACCATGCAGGAATTTATTCTGTGTAAATGACTTTAAGTCAACCTAGAGCCAGTATTTTGAATTATGTTTTATAGGAATAAAGCAGAAATGGTGTTGAGTAAGATCATTTTCATGTCTCCTCCCAGTAAAAGGTAGAAAAGGGAATCATCCAATAAAAGCATTTTGTGCGGGGCAGGTGGTTGGAAGAAGGTAAATGCATTACAAGTATGATCATCCTGAAAGAAATGATAGTGTGTAGGTTAGTAACAGGTAATTATCAATGAAGGCAGTCTGGGTATTCAGCTCAGAATGATATAAGCCTAAGTCTATGTCAGAATATGAGGTCTGAAAACTGACTGTGGGTGTTTGTGTGCATGTCCACACACAGGTGTGCATATGCCTACACATGCATGTGGATTTACATGCCATATAATCATGAAAGGTAGAGAATGCAGAGGAGAGCATACCCATGAGTATCATTGTTTAATTGGCTAAAGAAAGCTGTAAGTTCAAGAGCTGCTGGGATATTGATGTATAGAGCCTGTACTTTCTGGCACCGAGATGGGTTATTAAAGTTACTTTCCATACCTTGGTCGTGATTCTCTTCAATTGAACAGAGACTTATTTTGAGCACTTGTATGTTTGAAATCCAGACAAGATAAAGAAGAGCTAGGAGAGCTGACAAAGCAGATGGGAGTAAGTTTCCTGGGAAACGGGAAGAAGGCTAGACATGGGGTCAATATTGAGAACATCTAAGATTTTAAATCAGTGATGTCCTCAAGTTGCAACTCTTATGTGCCCCTCTCCTTTGCTGGGATTGGTCCCAGAGTCAGGCATGGGTGAACTAATTCATACGGCCTTTGATAGGCTCAGTGATGTGGGGGGTTCAAGGTGAGGACACATAGTGTTCACTGTCATAGCAGTCAACAGATACTACACCGCGAATCTTGTCTTTAAGGTGCTATTGGACTTTTATTCACATGCTTTAACTCACTTTGTGTTTATGTATCTGTACCTGCATTTTGGCTGGGTTACCCAAGAATTGGCTTTTTGTCGGGGGTGGTGGGAGGATCCACATTACCTCTTAAACCTCAGACACTTATTTTTTGTGTTGGCTATGATTTCCGGACAGTAGTGGAGGTCTGTGATAGTTAATTGCATGTGTCAACTTGACTGGGCTAAGGGATTCCCAGATAGCCAGCAAAATAATTTTTCTGGGTTTGTTTGCAATGGTGTTTCCAGAAGAAACCATTAGCATTGGAATCAGTAGAGTAAGGAACATACTGTCACCAATGCAAGTGAGCATCATCATTCAATTCATGGAGGGCCTAAAAAGAATAAAAAGGTAGAAGAACAGTAAATTTGCTCTCTTTATTTGAGCTGGGACATCCCTCTTCTCCTGACCTTGGACATTCCCGCTCCTGGTAGTCAGGTCTTCACGTTTGGACTGGAACTGTACCTCCAGCTTTCCAGGCCTCCTGCTTGCAAACAGCAGATGATGGAACTTCTCAGCTCCATAATGAAGTGAGCCAAGCCCTCACTATATAGTTGTATATACCCTATTGGTTTTCTTCATCAGGAGAACCCTGCCTAATAAAAGGTCTTTTAAAAATATTTCATTTTTTGTGTGTTGGTTGGAGAGTTGTGTGTGCATATATGGGAAATATCACAACGTAAAATGTAAAAATAAATGAAAACTTCCAGGAATAGAGTATTAACTTATTTCCCAAATAGTATTATATATTTACTTTTTGTGTTGATAAGTCACCAACCAAGAAGGCAAGATTTATGCCCTCAGAAAGGATTCTTAGGAAGTCTCTGGGTATAATAAGGGCCAAGGCTATAGGTGGAGATGACAGGATGTTTATATATAAAGAGAGCAACACTAATAGGTTTAGTATACACTAAGTGCCAGTTAATAGAGCTTGAATAATTAAAAAGGAGATGGAAAGATTATTTCAGGTAGGAGAGTTGTGTAAGCAAAAGCACGCACATAGGATATAATGATGAACGTACTTAATTGACTGGAGGTTAGGACTTGTATAGGAAGCCCTGTCCTACTTTGGAATAGTGAAGGACAACATTTGAGAAGTGGATAGAGAGCAACTGAATACTTGTGAACAAGGAGGAGACCTGATAAAATTGGTGTTAGCACAGTTGACATGGAAATCAAATCGGGAAGTAGGATGCTGAAATAGAACAGAGATGGACTAAAGGTGATACCAGTGAGAATGCAGAGCTAGTGCAACATATCAGACATTAGAAATAAAGACTCAGTAGGCTTGGACTAGTGAATATGAGGCCTGAAGGAAAGAGAGGAGTGAAGGATCACTCCAGCATGTCTAACTTCATTTGTGACATAATGAGGTGACATTTGGACAAATGGAGGAGTCCAGATGGGAGACCGTTTGGGAGCATCATTGAGGAGTCACAATTTAGATAAGTACGGTCATGGAATTTGGGCAGAGAAGAGTTTAAGTTTATTCTAGCTTCATTTCCCCCAAATTTGTCTTACCAACATTTTCAAATACAACAATTCTTTCTGGACAAATAGAACTGGCACAATTAACGTGTCTATATTCCATACATCTAGATCCAACAATTTCCATCTTGCCTTGTTAGTATCTTTTTGGCTGAACCATTCAAAAGTAACTTGATGGTACAATAAAAATTCATTCCTAAATACTTTAGCATGAATATCTTAAGAACAGAAACTTCAGTTTTGAAAGAATTTAAGACCAAGGGTGTTTCACTTGGTGGTACAGGCTGTATTAGATCTTCAGGTTACCTTGTGGTCCAATCCACTATTCTTGTCTCCTACCACATGCCTTTCATGTTCGTATATGGTATTAATTGGTTGGAGTGTTCAGACATATACATAGGATTTGGGCAAGTTGAGAAACAATATAGGAGTATAAAAGAGGTTTAGAAAAATTTATGGACAGGAGAAGATTTTGAGAGCTTTAAAAGGAGAAGATGTGGGGTGATTGGCTAACTCAGTTCAAGGGATGTGCAATTCTTGATCTGGGGGTCGTGAGTCCAAGCCCCATGTTGGATGTAGAAACTACATATGTACATGTGTAAACTTATAAAAAAGAGAAAATGAGTGAAAAGAAGAGTGGAGCCAAGATTTTATTTTTAGGAGAGAAATCTATTGGTTGGATCCAGTGGCTTTTGGTGACATCTGACCATAACTGCTCATAGGGTCTAGGGAATTGGGAAGATAGGCCAAGACCCTGTTTCAAGGTAGGCTTTATGGATCACCTCCTCCAATCCATAATAGGATATCCAATCCTATCCAGGATTTTGGATAGGTATGTAGGCATACCTAGTGGTGATGCTGTTTTATTACTGGCCTAGTAAAAATAGATGCATAATTGTTACGCTATTGTGGGATAAGGGATCTAAAGGAATATTTGAGGTCCGTGTCAAGGTAGGCAGGATTTTAAGAGTGACCTTATCAACTCTTAATGGTTACAGTTGGGCTATTCAAGTGCTGTGCAAGTTGCAAGGCTGTTGGGAACTTGTTATGAGTAATAATGGAAGCTCTTGGGTACTCTATTAATGTTGTGACCCACAAGAACATGACTTGTGGGAAATGGGCTGCCATGGACTGATGCATGATTTACATGCTTAAAATAGTGAAAAAGATCCAGAAGGTATTCAAAGAATCCTGACAAGCTGCTTTAGTTGAGATATTTTTAGTGTATTTACCTTGTAATTTGTATTGCATCTTTTACTTAGTGTTCATTCAATACAGGCTAGGTTTATGAACAGCAAAAAGTTGAATCGTACAGAGGCTTAAAGTCTAATAGTTTAATCCAAAAGCTTACTTGACTTACTAACACTTGAATTCTGTACTGGGTTGAATAGTATAGTTCCCCTTGACCCAATTCATTTCCACTCAGAACCTCAGAATGTGACTTCAGGGTCTTGACAGTTGTAATTAGTTGATTTTTGATGACACTAGTGTGCAATAGAACATGAAATACTTCGCTAAAAAAGTTCATGTGGTTGAAAGCCAAATGAAATACTATTCATAAGTAGGTATAGACTCTGAAAATTTTCTGCATGGAGCTCAATTTCTCATTTCATTTGGTTATTAGGAAGAGTTAATAAAAAATAATACACATTTTTTAAAAAATCAAGAAGTACTGCTAATTGAAAGAAGTAGCAGTCTACTTAAAGAGAGACAAGAATTTTTGTCTGAGGATCATTTATTTCTCTTCCTGAATTTAATTTTCTTAAGTGGGAAGTTTCTACCGTCTCATTTTTTTCTTTTTAAGACCAAAGTCAAGACTTAGACATTTTTCTGAAGATAATATAAATACCATATTTGGAGTATTATAAAAGTAGATTTGTAGAAGTGATGATGTGGGAGGATAATGCACTGAGAATTTAGGAGGGAAAAACCTCTCTTATTTATAAATAGTAGTCCCCTGGTCTATTAAACTCAGTTTTCCTCATCTTTAAAATGAGAGCCATATCATTGTCACATTATGAGCTTCTTGATATACTTGAGTTGCTCATGATCTAGCACCTAATTTTCTACTTAATTATCTGCCTTCAGTTGTACATTTTTTCTCTTCTTGCTCAGAGTGTTCTAGCTCTTACAATGCCTTTGTGATGCTGACTCTGGAATGAGATTACCAGCACCATCACCCTCACCTTTGATAAAACTTTCCTATCTGGCACCTCATTTCTGCTCAAAACTGCAACAGTCTTAGATAGTCTGGACTTCTGGCTTAAGTCTCTAGATTCTAGCTTGATGATTTAATCAGAGATGCAGCTGGGTACTGCACTTAGTTTTGATAGCCTGGTTGAGCCTTCAAATATATGCTGCCTGTACACTTAGTCCCTTTGTTCAAGAGAACTGACATTGGTTTTGTGCCAACATTGATGTAGAACTAGGTCCTTCTACTGGCTTCCACAGTAAAGCCAATCATACCAAACATAGCTTGAAGATTTGCAGGTCATGAAACAGGGTCCCTTGCACTGCACAAACATTTACTTTCAAAGAACATCATCACTACCCTTGTGCTTTATCCAAGAATTTTTCAGCCCCTACTGCCAACTGAGCCTTCTTTGTTTTGGCCCTTCCCGTGTACAGTGCCCAGTCTTGGTCCTTTATGATTTTACTGAGATTTACCCCCTTGCTCTTACTGCTATCCTCTTCCCCCTTAAATTTTAACTATGCCTCCTCCTCTTTTATCATGAAGAGCAATTCCAAGCTTTTACTTCTAAATGTACTCATGGCCAATCAACCAGCAAAGAGCTTTCCACAAGACCTGCTCTTAAAGGCTTATTTATGATACGGGTGCCTGTGTGGCTTAGTTGGTTAAGTGTCCGACTTCAGCTCACGTCATGATCTCCTGGTTTGTGAGTTCCAGCCCCACATCTGGCTCTCAGCTGTCAGCACAGAGCCTGCTTCAGATCCTTTGTGCCCCTTGCTCTGTGCCTCTGTCTGCGTGCCTCTCCCTCCCTCCCTCTCTCTCACAAAAATAAATTAACATTGAAAAATTATTTATGACAAATGCCTTTATCCTTCTTATATATAATCCATACTATCTGATTACTTTTAAAACAACCACAACAAAGTCACTGAAAGATGTCACGATATATTAACTTCTATGTAAAGTGTCCATTTTACTTTGGTAGTTAGCAGTGTGGGGTTTAGAATCTAGTGTCCTGGCACATGAATTTGAACTAACCATCTTTTTAAACTGTCACTACACTAAAGGAAGAGAATAAATTTAGTCAAATGCAACCCAAGGATATTCAAAATGAATTTATCTTTCTGAACTATGCTAATTAGTCTGTGGTTGGTCTCTGATAATCTAATAAACAGAAAATCCTAGATCACTGACTTCCCATTCAACAATATAATGTTCTGATATGTAAGAATTTGGCTTCTGAATAGCAAATAGTAGCATGGTCCTTGATGCAGCCAGGCAGGTACAGTTGACCCTTGAGAAATACAGGTTTGAACTACACTGGTCCACTTAGACACATATACTTGTAAAAAATTTTTTTTAATGTTTATTTCTTTTTCTTTAAATTTTTTAATGATTATTTATTACTGAGAGAGAGAGGGAGGCACAGAATCTGAAGCAGGCTCTGATCTGTCTGCACAGAGCCCGATGTGGGGCTCGAACTCAAAAGCCGTGAGATTATGACCTGAGCTGAAGTCTGACGCTTAACTGACTGAGCCACCCAGGCACCCCTGTTCTATTTATTTCTGAGAGAGAGAGAGAGAGAGAGAGAGAGAGAGAGAGAGAGACCAAGCATGAGTGGGGGAGAGACAGAAAGAGAGAGAGGGAGACACAGAATCTGAATCAGGCTCCAGGCTCTGAGATTATGACCCAAGCCAAAGTTGGACAGTCAACTGACTGAGCCACCCAGGCACCCCTAGACATAGATATTTTTGATAAATACAGTACTGTAAATTTATTTTCTCTTGCATGATTTTCTTAACATTTTCTTTCACTTTTTTAAAAGAAGGTAGTATGTGATATATATAGCATACAGAATATGTGTCAATTGACTGTTGATGTTTTTGGTAAGTCTTCCAGTCACTAGTAGGCTTTTAGTGGTTAAGTTGTAAGTATCAAGTAGGTGAGTCAGAGATTATTGGAAGATTTATGTGGGGAGGGTGGGGATCATCAACACCCCTAACCCCGAGGTCAAGCATGAGCTGTATTTCCCTTTAAGCCAAATGGTCAGTGGTGGTCCCCTTCTGCAATTATATGTGCTGTAGAAGCAAAGATTAATGTTAGTTATGGCCTTCTCTTGGGGTATTGGTTGTGCTTATATGTTTGCTTTGTCAACTGAGACGATGCTTACTGGTTAGATAGGCTAACTGGACCATATTTTATCAATATAAAGTGTCTGATAATTCTGTACACGTTGCTACTTTCTCTATTTTCTATAACCATGTGGCTTCATTCCAGACGTTGCTGCATTATGTTCTAGAAGTGTCCTCTTTGGCTTGCTGTGGATGATACTAACTCAGCCAGATAACTGTAAAGGGGTTGTAAGGGATTTAGAAGGAATTACAATAATTACTCACTTTTCTTATGTACTTGCTGAGCTGAATGGACATTGAATTTGCTATAGTTTTAATAGTAAGGTCTGATTATGATCAAAGTAGGAAATCTTTTTATGAAATTTTATGCTGCTAGACAGCTCTACTTTCTGTGTTGAGTGTTTTGACCAGTAAAGCTCGTGTCCTTGAAGACAATTGGGCAGAGTGCAGTTTGGCCAATTTTGATTTTTTGATGGTCCTGCCAGTTTGCTGTGAGGTCCTGCCAGGCATCCTAAAGGCTCTAAAGTACTCATTTGCATAATCTGAGGTTTAACCTCCTTATCCAAATGCTAGTTTTTGGAGAATATTGATCCGAGTGACCATGTTAGCATTGTAAGCTGCCTATAAAGATTATTTTGTGTGAGTGAAAACATCATGATTTTCTTTATTCAGTTTGAGTATATACCTGTTGTATTAATGAAAAAAAAAATGAACGCTTATTGAGCTCATTGGGCCCCTGACCCTGTTCTCTACACTGGAGGTTTAGTGGGTACTTTGACCTAATAATTAGAAGTCGTATTCAGGACAATATTGTAACCATGGGGGTAAAAAATGAAAGGAGGGCAATAACCTCATATGAACAGGCAGATGATCCAGTCAGGCTATAGGATCAGTGAGGTGGAACTACCCCTACTGTGACAGTGCATGAAATGGACAACACACACTTTTTTCAGTGTCCGCCTCCACTCTGCCATGTGACCAAGCATAGACACCTGCTCTGGTCCCCTTGGTACTCTCTGAGCCACAATTCCTGCCTGCCTCCAAAGACAACTACGTCATTTGGATGTTCTTCTTTGTTGGATGTCCCCGTTTACTATAAAAGGAAAGGGCACAGGCTTCACAAAACAAAAATCTGAGTTTATAACCCAGTTCTATGGCTAACTAGCTTTGTTACTTCAGTTATGAGACTTGCCTGGACCTTATTCCTGTCATCTGTAAAATGGGGATAACAGTGCGTATTTTCCAGGGTTGCTGATGGATTCTATGAGGTGATGTCCATGAAGTGAACAACACTGTGTCTAGCACTGTGTCTAGCACACCATGTTTTAGTTCCTTCATCATTCTTGCCTCTTTTTCCTTTGCCTTAAAAAAAAGTTTATTTATTTAAAGAAAGATATTTATATATATAGCTGAGAAGGGGCGGAGAGAGTGGGAGCAAGAGAGAATCCCAAGGAGGCTCCATGCCATCAGCACAGAGCCTGATGTGGGGCTTGAACTCAGAAACTTTAAGACCATGACCTGACACGAAATCAAGAGTTGGATGCTCAAACAACTGAGCCACCCAGGTGCCCCTCTTTTTCCTTTTTCATAAAGTCTAAAAGTTTACCTTAGGACATTACGATAGGACTCCCATATTTAATTTAGTTTGGTCCAGTCGTGGGCTTTAGTTGTCAAGATGTATATATTCTGCTTGTGCCTCATGTGCTCACGTGTCTTTGGTGGGCTGAAACCATTCTTGTTTAACATACCCCTGTGTGCTGTATGCTCCACATACCTGTTAGTCCATTGTACCCTTTGTCCTAGCCCCTTTGTCATACTTGTACATTCTCATGAACCCAGAGCTTGTTTCAGGCAGACTTAATAAAAGTATTAACAAACCTTTTTAATTTCTTAGTTGACAGGGTACATAATGAAAGACTTGTTACCAATGGAGGAGACACTTAAGCAGGGCTATCATTTGCATATTTGATGATTGAAGGTTAGAGGCAGCATCTGGCATTGAAGGCATCATAGGAGCTATGATTGGTATGTGGGGGTACAGCTAGGTGGGACAGTACAGCATAATAAAGCCAAGTTGAAATAATGGCCTCCTTCATCATTACCTGAGTGAATTTGAGGGAATTGATAAACTTCAACCTCCACATTAAAAAAATGTTAAAGAGAGAATAACATGATTCTGGTTTTGCAGGGGGGTGGGTGTGTTAAATGAATTCATGGTCATAGAATGACTAGCATAGTACCTGGAATTTAGTAAGTATTCAGTGAAGGTGAGCTATTACTGTTTTCTGAGGTATTGAAGAACAATAAGCAGAATCCTGGAGACATTCTGGGCAAACCACAGTTGTGTGGTCCTTACTGGATTCAGATGACTTGGCCTTTTTTCTCTTCTTTCAATGTGGACTGAAATTTGTTAGCATCATTTGGTGATTGTAAGTCTGGTTTAGGGCAGTTTCCAAGCAGACGCTCCTGAGTGGCTTAGGTGCTTGAGTGTCCAACTTTGGCTCAAGTCATGATCTCGAGGTCTGTGAGTTTGAGCTCTGCATCAGGCTCACTGCTGTCACTGCAGAGCCTGCTTCAGATCCTCTGTCCCCCCTCTCTCTGCCCCTTGCCTGTTCATGCTCTTTCTCTGTCAAAATGAATAAATACATAAAAAAACCCCACCAGTTTCTGACCAGATGATTTTTTTTACTATGAAATTTATTGTCAAATTGATTTCCATACAACACCCAGTGCTCATCCCAACAGGTGTCCTCCTCAATGCCCATCACCCACTTTCCCCTCCCTCCCCCCATCACCCCTCAGTTTATTCTCAGTTTTTAAGAGTCTCTTATGGTTTGACTCCCTCCCTAACTTTTTTTTTCATTCCCCTCTCCCATGGTCTTATGTTAATTTTCTCAGGATCCGCATAAGAGTGAAAACATATGGTATCTGTCTTTCTCTGTATGACTTATTTCACTTACCGTAACACTCTCCAGTTCCATCCATGTTGCTACAAAAGGCCAGATTTCATTTTCTCATTGCCACGTAGTATTCCATTATGTATATAAACCACAATTTCTTGATCCATTCATCAGTTGATGGACATTTAGGCTCTTTCCATAGTTTTGCTATTGTTGAAAGTGCTGCTCTAAACATTGGGATACAAGTGCCCCTTTGTATCAACACTCCTATATTCCTTGGTAAATTCCTAGCAGTGCTATTGCTGGGTCATAGGGTAGATCTATTTTTAATTTTTTGAGGAACCTCCACACTGTTTTCCAGAGCGGCCGCACCAGGTTGCGTTCCCACCAACAGTGCAAGAGGGTTTCTGTTTCTCCACATCGTCGCCAGCATCTATAGTCTCCTGATTTGTTCATTTTGGCCACTCTGACTGGCGTGAGGTGATATCTGAGTGTGGTTTTGATTTGTATTTCCCTGATGAGGAGTGACGTTGAGCATCTTTTCATGTGCCTGCTGGCTGTCTCTGACCAGATGATTTTTTTTAATGGTTCGGTGGTATTACATCACAAAGGAGGAATGTACCCCACTCAGCTGATGCTCTTGGCACTGTAACAGTTTATAATGCTCAAAAACATTACATATAAATTTATTTAAAAAAGAAAGAGGAAGGGGCGCCTGGGTGGCGCAGTCGGTTAAGCGTCCGACTTCAGCCAGGTCACGATCTCGCGGTCCGTGAGTTCGAGCCCCGCGTCAGGCTTGGGCTGATTGCTCAGAGCCTGGAGCCTGTTTCTGATTCTGTGTCTCCCTCTCTCTCTGCCCCTCCCCCGTTCATGCTCTGTGTCTCTCTGTCCCAAAAATAAATAAACGTTGAAAAAAAAAAAGAGGAAGAAACTAAATGCATATTCCTTCCGTTTGCTAAGGGTACGAGCTTTGAATGTGCATTTAGTTAATTGTGGCCAACTTTATCTTTTTAGTTTTTGACTAAGGACCTAAAATTAAGTATGTAACAGCTTCTAGCATATTGTTTGTAGGACTTGCTAGGTAAAAACACTCTGCTTAGGTATGTGAAGTTCATGTTGCTTGTTTTTAGATTTCAAAATACCATCGTTCTGTGTTAGAATTGCCTTGTGTCACTGTCACTTCCCTGGCTTCATTGAAAGCCAGAGAGTCTAGGGCTTTGTAAAAAGGAAGGAGTGCTATCTATCCTATAAGCTTGCTAAGAACTATTTGCCTGTACCATGAGTATGGTTTAAAGCCAACAATGCTAGTCTTCGTTAACTCTGCTTAGAAAAATCACCACAGCATTAACCTTTCAAAGTTTATCATTTCCTTGATTTTTGTGAGCTACTTTAATGGCTCCTAGAGAAGAACCCACAGAGGTCAGCAAGAGCTGTTGTCTAAGCCTCCGGGGCTCTGTTCACTCCCTCAGGGTAGTGGGAATTAAGACATTGCAAAGAAGAATTCTTAGAGTGAGGGCTGGGACCCCTGGGGCTTGCATTTCTGGATGTTGATGAAGCAGGTTTATCACCACATTCATCTAGTCCTCAAGAAAAATGTGATTTTTTTTTCACACAGCCCGACAACTTGGGGCAATTTTTCATTTTCTTTCTCTTGGAGTTTCTCTTTCACTCCTTCCTTCTTTCCTTCCTTCCAATTTGAAGTAAAAACTTAGGCAGACATCGTTGTGTGCTGGCTTTTCTCTCATGAAGTAGAATTTTGACTAAGGTTATTTAGACAGCAGTCAATAAGCAGGTTGTGACCGTCTCACACCTTCTACTTTTAAGTGTCTCTGGCATGATTTCTTAGTATCCAGAGGATCCTGAATGCAACTTTTGACAGCAGAGTATCTGTTTAAGCCCTCTGTTGGAGTTTGCCTGCTTCCCAAATTCTCTCTCATTCCTTGTCCCAAGAATCCACTTCTGTGGAGCAAAGGGAGTCTTCTGAGGACCTTCAGAGTGAGAATTAAGAGTGATGCCTTATAGAAGAAAGGTAAAATTATTTTAGCGCTCTCAAAACTGTGTTGGCTCATAAGGCGGGAAGATGGGAGGCAGTGAACTTCAGAAAAGATTATGTTCCCAAGTGGCATTACCAACCTCTTCAATAGAAAAGTAATCCTTGAGTGCAGGAAGCAGGACGATTGTCAGTGGTGCCAGGGAAGATGAGCAGAGCAGATGGATGGCAAGCTTGGGGACACCAGGCCTAATAAGGACACGTGGTGCATCCGGGTTAAGGAAGTAGCTACTCAGCCTCTTGCTCCAGTGAAGCTGCCTTCTGCAGCTAAATGCGTGAACGCTTGCTCTAAATCTTCAAAATCCCGAGGTGGTTTCAGCAGCCAAGTCTTTGATAATTAATTGTGTGTGTATTCCCATTCATTTGGGAGGCAGGTGATTGCTTGGCTGAGCGTTACCCTAAGACATTACAATATCAATAGCACTACTGATTTTAATTAAAACTTCAAAATGTATGCCTGTTGAAATATTCATTACTGTACCCTTGATTGTGTGTGAGAGTTGATAGTCTTCTGTGCTTATTTTTTTCATATAATAATAGTAAGGGCAATTAACAGGAGACAGAGTTTGCCAAATGGTTTTCTTTCTTCGTAAGACAATGGAATGTTCCCATATGTGCTCACACATATGTATGCGCACATGATATTTTTGGTATTCGTCTTTTTGGACTTGTCCTTTGAACTCTAAAAAACTGTCCGTTGTCAAAGCTAATAGACAAAATGAAATGAGACAAATGGGAGAGGAGAGGTAAAAAGGCAGGATGAATAATCCTTTCATTTCCAGTTAATTGTATTCCAATCTTGATTTAGCCAGTGGTTCTGTACTCTGTAAAACTTACTGATCTTTAGTATAATGCCACACCTAGGTTTGCTTAATTAAGATATTTAGAGGAAACAGAAAAGTGTGCTGGCCGGGTAGAAGAATATAGGAAAAGCTGTGTGGAACAGGGAGGTGTTGATAGGGCTGTTGTGGATGAGGAGACATTTTAAGGCAGTCTGTGGTTTCTGCGCCAGATATGTCAACTACCTTCCACAAGGGACAGTTGGGGACCATACAGGCTAGTTTCTTCATTTTTACAGGTTGCATTCCTAATTACCCTTTCTGAGAAGTATTATTTGAAACCCTACAACTGAAGAAACCTTTAATAAGGTAGATAACCTCATTAAATTTGGCAATATTAAAAAAAAACCTTTAATGTTTATTTTTGACAGAAAACAGAGTGTGAGCAGGGGAGGGGCAGAAATAGAGGGAGACACAAAATCCTAAGCAGGCTCCAGGCTCCTAGCTGTCAGCACAGAGCCTGACATGGGGCTTGATCCCATGAACTGTGAATTCATGACCTAAGCTAAAGTTGGACGCTTAACTGACTGAGCCACCCAGGCACTTAGCAATAGTTTCTCAATCCAAGTTTTTCAGGTCTTATATACAAAATATAGAGAATGATGGTGTGTGTGTGTGTCTACAATCTCTGTGGCCCTGCTTTGCTTTCTGAACATAGAAACTAAGGTTCTCAAACGTGGCAGGATGCTGGTCATTAAGTTATTGCTGCTGTTTTTGAAGAATGTTGATTGCCCTGTGCTTTTCTTTCCCCAAAGCCCTTAATACACGGTTATATTTTTACAGTTTTGAAGTTTTTGGTAACTCCATTAGGAGCATTCTAGTGAGGCTGAATCATACTCAGGATATCACTTCCTTGCTGGGGGAAGAAAATGAAATTAATGCAGTACAAACAGTACGCTTCCAAAAAAAAAAAACACCAAAAAACAAAAAACAAGTGGTTTTATTTCAATGGATATTCAGTGCTTAAAACAGCCGGATCTGAAGTAGGTAGGCTGCCGTGTCACTGTCGATTTGTTTACAGGGGAGAAAATCTGGCCTTGATTACCTCAACTCTATGCTGACTCTAGAGACCGGTTTCAATTAAAACTTTCCCGCTAGCTTCACAGACCATTTTTTTTTTTTTTGCCTTTTTTATTAAAGTTGGTCTGGGGATGAAAACTTTTGAAACCAGAAGGAGTCCTATCATTAAGAGTTTAGATTCAGTGTGTGGAAAGAAATAAAAATCTGGATTTCTTTTCTAAGTTTCACATGAAAACAATAATTACAGCAGTACTTTTAGGTAAGATAAGCAAATACCCAGAGCAGTGGGACCTAGTTAGAATATCAGAATAAGAGGTCTGACCCCATCTGTGATCTGTTTAATGACTTGGGGGTGAATATCATTCATCTTTTGACTCGAGTCTCTGTGTACAGTGGTGACCTTCTTCCCTCCCTTTCTGTTCTTCCATCTCTGGTGCCAAAATTTCACCTCACAAAATGAATCCTTTTCAGTATGGCACTAGACATTGAGAAATCCCTTGATCCTTTATTTACTTGGCCTTTAACTTGAAACAAATTTAATTCTCAGGGCTGAAAGATTGCTATTCATTCAGTTGTTTACCAATGTCTTCAGACAGATTTGAATTTTCACTGCGTTTTGGAAAACTTCAAAGAGGTGATAATTTGCTTCCTTTTCAACTCATTCCAATATTCAGTAGACTTTAAGTCTCTTTCTTTTTGTTTTTGATATTAATAATCACTTACGTTGTAAGGTAACATTTATATACAAAGACATGTATAGATCTTAAGTGTATAATTTGATGAGTTTTGACCAATGTTTGCAACCGCATAATTGATATTCCTAATCAGGATACGGAACATTTCCATCGCCCCTGCAATGTTGTTTGCAGGTCTTTTCAGTTATCTTTGTTTGCCCCAAGAAGCAGAAACTTTTCCAATATTTTTTTTTTACCATAGATTAATTCTTTCTGTTAAGAATTTCATATAAAAGGAATTATACAGAATGAACTTTTGAGTCCAGCTTATTTTGCTCAGTTTAGTATCTGTTACATCCATCCATATTGTTGCCTAAATCACAAGTTTGTTCCTTTTTGTTGGTGAGTAGTATTCCACTCTGTGGATCTATTATAATCTGCTTCTCTATTCTCCTCTTGATATTTGGGTTCTTTGCAGTTGGGGCTATTACATATAGAACTACTATGAATATTCCTTTACAGGCTTTAGTTTGTCTCTTTTCTTTTTTGATTTTGGCCTCTACTGGCAGGCAGTCTCTAAGGTTGCCCCCAGAGATCCCTACCTTGTGGTATTCATGGCCTTAGTGTCAGCTAGATTGATGGACTCAATTCTAATGAATAGGATATAACAGAAGCATTATAACAGTAATATAAGCAGAACTATGGGATGCTTCTTGTGAGATGGAGTGCTCTCTCTCGTACTCTCAGGGCCTCTAATGCTGGAGAGAGCCAATTTCATGTCATGAGGCAACCCTATGGAAAGGCTCACATGGTTCAGTCTGGAAGATGATCTGCCGAGACCTTGCCTTGCCAACAGCCCCACAAATGAACTTAGAAGCTCATTCTTACCCAGTTGAGCCTTGAGGTGACTGTAGCCCTGAGATGATACCTTGACGGCAACCTCAAGACACTCAGAGCTCAAACCACCTGAGTAAGCTCCTCTTGAATTCTTGACACTAAGAAAATGTGAGATGCTAAATGTTGTTGGCAGGTCTCAGGTTTGGGGGGTTATTTCTTGCATAGTAGTAAATAGCTAGTACAGTCCACTTCAGTGACCATGGTGTGGTTTTATTTTATTATTTTTAAATTTTTTACTTTTTTTCACTTTTATTGAGATATAATTGACTTACAACTTTGTATAATTTTAAGGTGTCCTGCTTAACAACTTGACATGAATTCTGTGAAATAATTACCACCATTAATGTAATTAGTCCATGTCCTCAGTTACACTGAAAAAAAAAATTGTTTTTCCTGGTGATGAGACCTTGCCAGATTTTCTGTTACCAGTTTTCAAATACGTTATACAGCCTTGTTAACTACAGTCACCATGTTGGGTGTTAGATTCCCCAGTACTTACTTGTGTTATAATTGGAAGTTTGTACCTTTGGTCCCTTTTCATCCAATCTCCCCTTGCCTCCCTGTTCTGTTAAAGACAAATCTCATCTCTTTCTCTATGAGTTCGGTGTTTTTTATTTTGTTTTTTGTTTCTTTTAGATTCTATGGTGTGGTCTAAATCGTTCATTCTGTGTGGATTTCTCAGTGGAGGTTAGTTCACTCAGAGCTGTGTGTTTCTCACATCCACAGCTGGTAACAGAAGATAGGGTAATCTTCTATAGAGAAAATTTTGTGTAGTTTCTTTATTCATTTTTGGAAGGTGGCTAAAGAACTTTGTCGTTTTTCTCAAAACGGAATTTTATGCACTCTTTTTTGTGAAGTAACCCAAACTCCTTCTAAAAATACTCAGCAAATGAGGAAGATATGAAGGAAAAGTGAAAACTTCCATAAAATCATCACCACCTCAAGGCAGTAATTGTTAAAATTGTGTTACTCATTTTCCTTGATTTTTCCCTATAAAAATACACGTACACACAAGTATGTATACATAATCACAAATGTAATCATATTCGACGTGTTCTTTTAAAATCTTCTTTCCCCCTTGATGGTATCTCCTGATACTACTTCATTGTCAATAAAGACAGATGAAGGGGAGAAGAATACCTGACTCCAAAAGATACCACTTTAGCATGTGGATTATTTTGAGCTAAAGGCAATCAAAACTCAGCCAACTGAGACAAAACTTGTACCTCTCCCTTAACTACCTAGAAGAATTTACATAGGGGACCTAGCTCAGAGAGAGCACTAGTACCAGGCATAGCTTTCTTCTGAATGACTCATCTGTATGGTAGGGCAAACATCTGCTCTTTTTAATGTCCTGTGAAACACCTTCCTCACCTTTGAAGCCCCAGGCCCCATCCCCTTCCTTAGCACAGCATAGCACCTAAGCCTCAACTGCCCTACTTGCCCTTGGGTCTCAGATTCTTAGGGGATTCCTCTGTGTACATAATGAGATTTGGTTTCCTCCTGTTAATCTGTTTTATATCATTTTTACCAGCCAAAGAACCTAGAAGGGTATAAGAAAAATATTTCCTCTCTCAACACAAACCTCCATGATCATTTTAATAGTTTCATGGTGTTATTATGTACCATAA
The DNA here is from genome assembly GCF_018350175.1 of Felis catus. NCBI lineage: Eukaryota > Metazoa > Chordata > Mammalia > Carnivora > Felidae > Felis > Felis catus. The sequence continues at coordinate 21,578,418 of NC_058386.1, forward strand.
TTTATCTTATTTTGTGCTTTTAACCTGTTGTGTTCTCTCCTCCCACTGTTTTTTTTTTTTTTTTTGATAGTTAAAAACAGCCTTTGATAATCATCCTTGGTTATTCATCCGTGTTCACTTACCCAATATTTATGAAGCATAATTCATCAAGTGAATATTTCTACAAGGGTATGCATATTGAAAAGCCTTGGAGGGGTCCCTAGGGGGCTCAGTTGGTTAAGGTCCGACTCTTAGTTTCAGCTCAGGTCATGATCTCGCCGTTGGTGAGTTTGAGTCCCACATCGGGCTCCACGCTGCCATTGTGGAGCCTGCTCAGGATTCTCTGTCACTCTCTCTGTGCCTCTCCCCTGCTTGCTCTCTCTGTCTCTCTCTCAAAAATAAATAAATAACCTTAACAATTTTAAAGGCCTTGGATAAATCCTATAAAATTGCTGTTCAGAAAGGCGAGACTCCCTAAGAAAATATGAGAGTATGTCCTTCCATAAGTATGATAATACTGAGCATTATGAAACTTATTAATGTTTGCCAATATGATGGAAAAACATACTGTCATTTTAAAATGCATTTCTTCGATTGTAAGTAATACTGAACGTATATCCTTGGCTATGTATTTTTTGAATTGTTATCACTTGTTAATTTTTGTAATAAGGTAGTAAAATATTTTCTCACTGATCAGTAAGTTTTCTCTCTCCTTATAAATTTATGTATATACACAAATATATTTTTATATGTGGTATATATTTAGATTTATGTGTATTTTGTCATGTATAGTAAGCATATTTCTTTTGTATATTGTAGTTTGACCTTGAATGTTCGGTATGGTGGGTTGTTTGGATGTAAAGAAATTTTACATATTAAGTGAGTTAAATTTATGCTTTCTTAAATAGTTTATGGCTTTGGCATCATGCTTAGTCTCTTTTCTACTGTAAAATTATAAAATTACTCACTTCATGTTTTCTGTTTTAAAGAATTATTTCTGTGATTTCAGTTTTTCGCGTTTACATGTTATATCTCCTTTTTACTTTTTCCATCTTTAAAATTTATCATTTTTATATTTAAAGTTTTTAATTGATCTGGAATTTATTTAAAGTTTGAGAGAGAAAGTGTGAATCGGGGAGGAACAGAGAGAGAGAGGAAGAGGGGGAGAGAATCCCTAGCAGGCTCCACACTGTCGGCACAGAGCCCGACACAGGGCTTGAACCCATGAACTGTGAGATCATGACCTGAGTCGAAGTCAGATGCTTGACTGACTGAGCCACCCAAGCACCCCACTGTGGAATTTATTTTTATATAAGGTGGGAGATAGGGATCCTATTTAATTTTTCCCCCAAACTATTGACCAGTTATCCCAACATAATTTATTGAATAATCCATTTTTATTATTACCAGTAATTTTAAGTGCACCATTGTAACTTTATAATTAATTTGCATTTTAAATATGCATCTCCTCTCACATATCTTCCTGAGTACTAATTAGACTTTAACATGTTAATTAAATGTGTGCTTTGAATTCTAAAAGTGTACTTGTCCCTGCATTTGTGTCTTCTCCATGATACACATGGGAAAGTACATCCAAAACCTTAGAGTTTCTGTACACGACTGAAGTTGTCTCCCAAGCCCTATCTACACATGGAATATTATTTCTTAATGTATAATAAAAGGATTCATTGTTACTGCGATGGATGTGGTACAGGAAAGAAGGGGTGCATTCTAATAAGTTTTATATTAAAGTTAGAATTGAAAATATTTAAATTCTTTTACTTTAAATTCCTTTTTAAACACATTTCAGTGAATTTAAATTTTATGTACAGAATACAGGTCAACTTAAACTTTCAAACGTGTTTTTTTAACCACCTACTTTTTAGACAATAGATACCACCTCACCATATTTCAATAATTAAATTCATACTTTTCTACGTGAATTGAATAACAAACATTTGAAGCTATTGAATGAAGATTTGGCTTACCAGGCAGTGGTTTGCATCACACCATCTTTGTTGTTGTAAGCAGTTGTTTCAATATTATTCTTCATTGCATTTTTCTCTACGAGTATTTTTAAATGGGAAGAAAAGTTTTAAACAAAAATGCTAATAGTGTTGGTAAGATGTGTTGGTCTCATAAACTTAGTATAATTGAGGCAACGTTGGAAATGTGCTGAAAATGGTGATTGTTTATCCCCAATGCTTGCTCGCTCATGGATCTATGCCAGTTTGCTATCTGAAGAAAAAGAATACAGCTAAAGATTATATATAATATGTGTGAAGATTTGTGTCCAAGAGACAAAATGTAATTAGTGCTTTTATAATATTTTTAGTTTTCTGGGAACAGAACATTCCTTAAAAACAGGTTGTTAAATCCAACTGACATGTTCCAGTTCCCATTTTACTTGACCTCTTAACATTAAACACTTCTTAAAACGATCTCTTCTCTTAGCTTCTCTTCTTGACATCTTCTTGGTCACTTCTCTTTCTCTTTGCAGTTCATTCTCTTCTTCAGACTTTAAACATTGAAGTTATTTAATCGAATCTGGGTCATTTCCTCTGCTCCTGCTATGCTCTCCCTTTATGATCTATTCTAAGCTTGTGGCTTCAAGTTTATTCTCAGTATAGATCACTTAGAAATCTAAACTGTAGCCCAGAAACCCCCTCTGAAATACAAACTTTGATGTCCACTTTACTTGAAATTTTCTTGCTGCTGATGAAGGGGAGTGGAATATACTACCCCAAAATATGCCACTTTGGCATGAGGATTATTTTGAGCTGAAGGCAATCAGAACACAGGAGATTCAGGAAAAGCTCTTTACCTCCCCCTCAACTGTCTAAAAGTACATTGGAAAGGGGACTGTTACCAGGAAAAGAGCTATTATAAAGATAAAAGTTTTTACCCCAGAAGCTTACCTGCGTATCCAGGAAACCTTGATTTTCCACACATCTCCTCTGCCTTCCAGTCAGGCTTTCCTCCCCTTCATATCCTCAGTCCTTTGGCCCTTTTCTTCGCTCAGGACGTTATATAAGCCTCAATTGCTTGACTGCCTTTTGAACCTCATATCTTTGGGGTTCTTGTACATATGAAATCAGATTTCTTTTTCTCCTGTTAATATGTCTTAAGTGATTTTGTTTGACCAGTCACAGAACCTAGAAGGGTAGAAGGAAACTTTTTCCATCCAACAATGACTCAAAGGCATTACACTTACCTAATCTACAACCAAACCCAAACTCTGGTCTTTCTTTCAATTCTGTTTTTTATTTTAGATCTCCTTACTTTAGTTGTACAAGTTAGAAACCCAGAGTTTTGCACCTATCTCTCTCTGTCAACTCCATGTGTAATCCTTCACCAAGTCTTAATGATTTTTACTTTCCCAGCATCTTTTGAGTTTGTCCAGTTCAAACTTCATCCCAGACAGCAATTTTTTCCTTTGATTTGTTCCTCACATTCCAACTTTGTATTTTTTTCACATATCAAATGTGATAGATGGTCTCTCTGTCCAAAATTCTTTGATAATTTAATTATTGTAAGATAAAGGTTTTTGTTTATGCTTTTTTTTTTTTAACTTTGCCTATAATTCACATGTGGTATGGTTTCTACATACCTCCTTACTCTCCTTTTTCACCTGTTTTCCTATTACCTCAGCAATCTAGCTATATGGTCTTTATATTTTTTTATTATTTTTTTTGTCATTGTCCTAGGAAAGCTGTCTCCAGGGAAGTCTTTGTCTCTTCTCAAAGATCTCTCTTATTGGACTCCCCTCCCCCCTTGTTTCTCAGGATTCCTAGATCTTTGCTTTTGCCAGATGTCACCACCTTCACTTCTTTTCACATACACGGGAACTTAAGTTGGCTTTACCTAATATTTCTAACTTTGCATACATCCAGCGATTTCTAATACAGTTGTCAGGCATGCCAAAGGCCAAACTACTGGGGATGAAATGTCATTTGTTCTTAGCAAAATAAAGATCCTAGAGCTGTATAGTGCCTCCTTCTTAAAAGATAAGGCCTGGTTGGAGAGAGATGGGATTACCATGAATAATTAAAAATGTGTGAAACACTTATTTGTAAAAGATGGGTGAGATAAGTGTGTGTTTAAATCCTAATGATGAGGATCTTGTTAACAGGAGAAGATGAACATACAGAGGAGATTATTTTATGGGAGTGATGTTCCTGAAAACGAGGAAGGTGGTGATGTGTCAGATACAGGCAGCCTGGCTGCATTTTCCTTCAGAGATAGGAACAAAGATCGAGATTGACTGTGTACAGCCAATCGAGATGGCTACGTTCAGTTTGGTTGCTAACAGCATTTAATGGGAATTATCAGATATGGTCATCTTTTAAGATTGGAGGAGAGGTGGGGATCATAGGTTTGAGTAATGTGGAAAGTTTGAAAAACCTTTGGTGATAATGGGAGTTGAGAGAAATAGGAGAGGATTTCTGATAAGTCTAGAGGTTCCAACTGAGGCTGGGATTGTGAATTTATGAGATAAAGGTTGCCAGATTGTATGACCTTCAACAGCAGCACCCAGCTTACCTGGTCCAGGCTTTGAGGAAGCAAATAACTTGGTTTCATCCAGATTGAGGGTTTAGTTAGACGGGTAATCATGTGAAACATTTTGGGGTTCAGAGCCAATGGCCAACAAAGAATTGTTGAGATGTCTTCATTGCAGGAAGGTGGTTTTTCTTATAGCACGGAGACAGGGCCCATGGGCACTAGAATTGTGAGGAGTGACTGATTATATACCTTCAGGTTGGCAGGGGTTAGGGATAGTGTAAAACTCAAAGGTATTTTGGAAACAAATTTTCCAGGACCGTGAGGGGCTCGCTGCTGTTACAAAAGGTCATTTATTACTGTTTAATAAAAACTCATTCATGAGACACTTCTGATGTGTATCAGGGGGCCATAAGCTTGGACTATACGATTGCCAACATACAGTTTGAGGGGGGTAGAGATAAAGTACATTTTCAAAGGAATTTTTGTATGTTAAATAGACTTACAGAGGTATGGTGAAAAGACAGATGGGTAATGGAGTTTCTAGTATTTGCCTATTTTTTTTTGAAATGCTAATCGTGGATTCTCTTGATGCTAGGAGGAAGATGAAAAAAAAGTTGGAGGGCTAATGATAGGGAGAGGCACAAAAGTCAATGGCTTTGTGTTCCAAATGAGGCCAAAGTATAACAAACAAAAATGATTTCATTTCTCATCAATGTTTGGAACTGGTTGCCACTGTTTATTTGAAATTAAAAAAAAATTGTGAATCTCTTATCAATATACTGTGATTTTGTTTCCCATCTGTGGAGAATGTTCCAGGAAGTGATGAGCTAACTCAGTGTTTCCTCTAAATCTAGGTGTATAATTTCAACCTCTAAAAAGAGTCATCATGAAAATGTTATTCCTTGCTGATGGGCTTCTCTTGCCTTTTCTTGTATTAGCAAAAATAAAATCAAGTAACTCAGTCAGGGGCTCTACAGCAAACAAATGACATATTCAGAGGAAGATAATTGGAATTAAGAGGATTTATTTAGAAAGGAACTATTTTTAAAAAGCATGTCTGGGTATAGTGGAATTCCACGGGAAATTGCACAGCTGAGTTTTTACCATTCCTGTCTGTCAGGGTGAGGGGAAGATGGACTCCATCCACGAGGATGGAGACGGTGCTGTAGAGCTGGCAGCTTTGAGAAGTGTGTTGACCTTTGCTCAAGGGACGTGACCAGGCCACACTGACCTTGGGGGTATAGAATATCAGTACCCTGACCTCACGCTTCTGTTTCCCGTTAATCTTGTCAGGGTGCCCATTTGGCTAAACTCAATTGAAAGAGAATTCTGTTGATGTGTTACATACAAATTAGCTCTTTGAGGCTCAGACAGGGTGGAGGAGGGTGGAGCATGACTTTGAAAGGCCAAATAGAAGACAACTGATACATAAAGAGAGGGAATTAATATTTTAGGACTTTTCTAAGGCAGACGCTGTTTTAATCTGTCGTTAGGCTTAAAGTGAGGACCTTGATGATCTTCTATACCCTAGTCTTGTCAGTCATGCGTTCAAAGCTTGCTGTCTATGCGGTGGATGCCATGTTAGGCACTGGGTATATAAAGATGCGTAAGACATGATTCTGTCTTTGAGGTGCAATACATGGTATGGAGATATATGGAAGGACTGTGTAGGTGATACTCTTATGCTTATTATTTATTATGTTCAGTATGATTTGATACCTGAAGTCCTATGGTAGCCTGAAGAATGGAGGATTACATTTTTGCCGGTGTATGTTGTATATATGTTTAGTGTATATGTATGATTGTATGAAGGTTGGTTGAGGGAAGGAATGTGAACTCAATGAGTCATACTTCTTACCATCTGAGTAATGTAATTAAAACATCACTTTCATTATATCCTCTTTTCTTGAGAACCTGTAATAGCTCCCTTTTAGAGGACCTCCCAACAGTTTGCTCCTGGTTTTCAAAGGCCTCCATCCTTTGGTCTTATCTGTCTTTGCAGTTGCATCTTCCAGAACTCTCCATTTGATATCAGCAGGTCTCTCTACCCCTCCGGGAATTTTTAATTTCTGTGATGATTGTGTGCCACCAACTTCCCCTACCCCAAACTTACATACTTTTTAACTGATGCCTCCTTATTCAAAAATGGTGCTCAAATACTACCTTTTACAATCAATTCTTCCTCAGTATTCTAATTCGTAATCACCTCTTCCTTTGCTCAATTTTGTTGGCTTTTATAGACATTTGTTCAGTGAAGTTAATTATTTTTTAGATGTTTTAGATGTGCTAATTTTCTCTTCACAGGTATGCTATGGACATGTCTATCACTTCCTCTGTATATCTCCTTCAACACCTGGGACAGCTCTGAGTTTTAATAAATTCCCTTGACCCTTGAACACAGGTTTGAAATGCCCAGGTCTATGGGCATTTCAAATACATGAATTTTTAAAAATAAATCCGGTGCAATACTGTGAATGTATTTTCTCTTTCTTATGATTTTCTTAATATTTTCTTTAGCTTACTGTATTATGAGAATATAGTATATAATACATACAACATTTAAGATATGTATTAATTGACTGTTTATGTTATCAGTAAAGCCTCTGGTCCACAGTAGGCTTTTAGTAGTTAAGTTTTTGAGGAGTCATAAGTTAAAAATAGATTTTCAACTGTGCAGGGGGTTGGTGCCCCTAACCCCTACGTTGTTCAAGGGTTAACTGTACTTTGTTGAAAGTGTCCTGGAAAGTACCAAGACAGGGATGCCACTGCTATTAGAAAAATAACTTTAAGGATTCTCTGCTAATTGAGGGACTCAATGTGTATGGAAGAAAAAAGCATTATATTTGTTGGAATTACTTGTTCATACTGCTTTGTTGACATTGATACGATGTGGAGGTTAGATCTGAATACTTACTAAAACATGATTTTTAGCCATAGTCTGTGTAAATATAACTGACCTTCAATTAAAAAAAAATTTAATGTTTATTTATTTTGGAGACAGAGACAGAGCATGAGTGGGGGAGGGGCAGAGGGAGAGGGAGACACAGAATCTGAAGCAGGCTCCGTGTGGAGCTCGAACTCACAAACCGTGAGATCATGACCTGCGCTGAAGTCGGTCGCTCAACCGACTGAGCCACCCAGGCGCCCCAACTGACCTTCAATTTTAAATGTAAATGTCTGACTAGTGTGCAGTTTCCTCAACCCATGTTATGATTAGCCCACCCTTCCTTTTGCTATTATTGTTAGGCTGTATATGAAGCCTTTTCAAGTTTCTTGTCTGTTAATCACTATTCTGAATCTCTGTGTATAGAGTCTACCATCTCTGGCTCCAGTCAAAGCGTTAGTGTGACTACTTCTTCTCAGGTCTGGTTTGCTCTTTCCTGACCTCCTCTTCAAGGCTTTCCGCCTGCATTCAGGTTGCTTCTCTCCTACATAAACTTTCCTTGCATCTTCCAATTCATCATTCCCGTAGTACTCTTTTCAACCAACTAAGAAAGAACTAAAATTCCCAAGTAGAGCACCGTTTAAATAAAATATGAGCCATCCATAGGGTTTAATAATGCATATTAGAACATGTAGTCAATGTTTATGATATACTAAGAGAAAACTCAGATGATAAAATAATGTGTATAATATTGTCTCAATTCTATAAAAATATGGTAAATTACATGTTTTATAAAAATGTAAAAGTAATATTTACCATAACATAGTTAGTAGGTAATAAGTGTTAGCAGACATGAATGCTTTTGAGCATTAATATTTCTGCCTCTCTGCTCTCTGGGTAGATGAAAAGATTGCATTTCCCCATTTCTTTTAGCAATAAGTGTGACCATGTGACTTGGTTTGGCTTATGAAATGTGAGTATAAAATACATGTATCATTTCCAGTTAGTAGGTTTATGAGACAGTGCAAGATTTGTTTCCCTCCTACTGTTGCTATACTTACAGAAGCGCTTGTTCAAATGATGCTGCCATTTGCCAAGTTTTTGAGTGACCAGCAAGTGAGAAATAATGTTTTGTTAGGCTAAACTACAGAGATTTTGGAGGTTGTTAATGTAAGCACAATCTGGCCCATTCTGAGTGGTTTGATATTTATTTGATAATTTTTGGAAGATCTAGAATAGCAAGAAGGACCAAAGGAAAACCACATGTGAAGCAATGCTTTAGGTGTGCAGTGCGTTTGACACGGTGGTGTGTTTGCATGAGCTATGCCAACTTACCTGATTTTTTTAATACTGAAAATAATCCTGTTTTCTGCAAGTGATCATAAAGATGACCTGAGTCTTGCTGAGAATCACATTGCTTTTATTCTGCCACACTAGTCCTTACCAGTGTTGAAGCATCGTGGGGAATACTGCTGCTTAGGGTCAGCTCCAGGCTAAATAAAGACTAAGTGATGTGGGGCACCCTGAGTCTCTTCTTTACTTGCATTCCATTTATTTACTTAAGGCTATTTGTGAAAAAACTATCAGGTCCTCTTGATGGAGGGTGAAATACATTCAGTGCTCTGCCAACTGAAGAACCCTCCATAGCTGTCTTAATGATGTTCTTAATTATCTCTATTATCCTTAGAATGATATTCAGTTATGTAAGTATTTCATAATAAATTGAAAGGTTGAAAAAGATACTTGCATAGTTCTCTTTTAGTGTGCACGTGCAGTACCTTAACAGAGGAAATGAAAGAATTTGTGAGGCTTTGAAACCATCATTGTGAATATTAACTTAGCTCAAATGAACAGTGAACTCCAGAAGATGAGTCAGAATTTAGCCTAAGACATGTAGGAGGAACATCGTTTACAAAAACCATTCTATATTATAAACTATTACTCTGAAAGAACATGGAGAGCATTTTAGTATTTATTGCATCAATATTTTCTTTTATTTTGCTTTTCCCTAACTCTTCACCAACCTGTCTCAACTTACACATTATGATACATAAGCTTATGCACCCGGTACCCTAACTAATGTCAGCTGAAAAGTGTGGTGTGGCACTTTACAAAAATTGCAAAACACATATTATGCAAATTCTCCTTCATATCCTGAACATTAAAAGAGAGAAGAATAGTGTCTTACTTTATAAATTCATTTTCCACTGTCAGAAGCAAGACTCCTGTGACCTTGCAGCTCACAATTAGGATTGCGAAAGGACTAGTTGGAACAGTCAGCCAATGCCATAAAAGAAAGGAAGGAGCAATTCTACAAGTCCAAAGCTGGCTGCTAGACTGAGGCGTGTGAGGAGGGGTGGGGGGCTCTTCGTCTGCAAGCAAAACGCATCATTACGGAATGACACCTTTCAGGACTCAAATTTTAAAACCTAGAAAAAATAATAAGGTGAAGTTGCCAAACAAAGATCGGGCTTTCATGCAAATGTCTTTGGTAATTAAGGGGAGGGTGCTAAATGTGCAATATTCCTTCTAAGCAGAATTGTTTCTAAATTCAGGGGTATGTTCACACTGTAGTCTGTGAGGCAACAGCTGTTCTTAAGAGGCCGCTGTCAGTGTTGATAAGTTACTTTTAAAACTAAATCTGTTTGCTGAGCTCATGTTGTTTGGAAAACTATAAAGAACAAAATCTTTAATGCATTTTTTTCCTTTGAAAAAAGGAAAATTCCTATCAATTGCAAGCAAAAGCAGTTTTCTAAAAGCCCACAACCTAGCAAGATCCTGGGGTAAGCTCATTTCTATGAGGGAGGGAGGAAAACAAAAAGCAGATTGGGATTCTGAGTCCCAGTCTGTGGGTGACAATTTACACTCTGAAAATGCACTGATTGCATTCTTTTAGCCCTTGTTTGGATTGGAGTGACTGAGTGCTGTTTTGAATAGCTGCCCTTTTGTTTGTTTCTTAGGACCCAGTCTTTATCGTGAATCTATTTGTTGTGAGTGATACACTGGTCGAGCTGGCCCTGGACATTATTCGTCTTTTTGCTTCATGCCGTGCTTGAGGCCTTGTTCAGTTATCAGGGTAGAACAAAGCATGTCGTCTGGTGTCTGATGGGGCGACACAGACTTTGACCTCGAGGGGAAAAATGAGAGAAATTACTTTGTCTGGCCAGTGTGGTATCCCTTTCTTTCTCTTACTCAGTTCCAACAATTGTTCCGTGTTATTCAAGAGCCCAAACCAACCCCGGGAGACCCAGTCAGTCACATACTGTATTTGTCTCATTTGTTTCTTTTTTACATACGAGCCAGTTTTCTATCTCATAAGCTTGGAGACCTTTGACAGGTATCAAAATGGTGGAGCATGTGTTAAGATTTTCTAGTTCAACTTCTGTGAACTACCAAATTGCCCTATACCTAATGGTCTAGTCTCTGCTCAAACATTACATGTGGGGACAGTTTCAGTTGTTAGAAAAATTTCCATTAAGCAAAACAGTTTCACCTGTAAATTTTTACACACTTGTTAGAGTGTTGACCTCTGGGCTAACAGAGTAATCCCACTTGGTTGCATAATTAAGGAGTATGAACACCAACTTTAACACAGGATACCAGCAACTCCACCAGAACTCAGCATTGGGGGATTAGCTGTTTTCAGAAGAAATGGTTGAGGATGGCCTGCTTGAGGATAGTAAGGATTGCGGGAGACACAATCAGTTTTGCATACATGTGTGTCACATACTTGAATGGCTGTCCAGTGAAAGAGTAATTAAGCCTGTTGAATATGGCTCCAAAAGGCAGAATCGGAACCAGTGGCTGGAATTAGTGGTAGGCAGATCCTGGTTTAATCAAATGATGAACATGGCCTGTTCTCCATGAAGAGTGCATTTAAGATTAGACAGTTAGATTTTATGACCTTGAAGGTGCTATGGAATTCTTACAGGTGTGATACCTAACAGGAATGTAGAAGAAATAATCCTGTGTTTAGAAGATACATAATACGGTGCATGTGTTGAATATCAAGGTGGGAGCATGATGGAAAATTGCTAGATGAGGCTGAAAGGAGTGAAGCAGCGAAGTAATTTGGTGAATTTAGGATAGGTGATCTGGCTCATGAAAGGTTACAGAACAGTACTTTTGTAATGATCAACTTCATCGCTGGATAACATACATAAGATAGATTAATGCTGTTTCTGTTTTGATGAGTTTTGACAGATGATGCACGTAGGTAACCATGAGCACAATCATAGTGTACACAGCATCCCACCTGTCTCCAAAAGCTCCTTTGTGCTCTTTCCCATTCAAATCCCACTTTAGTCCCTATCTGGCTTCTTTGAGCCAGCGGTTTTTTTTTGTTTGTTTGTTTTTTTTTTTTTTTGAGGTTTGCACATATTGCTATTATATCAATAGTTGATTCTTGTTTGGAGGGAGGGAGGGCGGGAGAGAGAGAGAGACAAGCCAAGAAACAGACTCTTAACTATAGAGAACAACCTGATGGTTACCAGAGGGGAGGGGTTGGGGGAAATAAGGGATGTGGAAGGAGGGCTCCTGTACTCATGAACACTGGGTGATGTATATGGAAGTGTTGAATCACAGTATTTGAAAAATAGTAATAGTTAAAAAAAAGAATTTTATATCTGTGGATAAAAATTTCACTGTGAAAAAAGAATTTTACTTCTTCCCCTCCCCAAAATAGTTAATTGTTTAAAAAATTTTTTTAAAAATACTTACTTTTGAGAGGGGCAGAGAGAGAGGGAGACACAGAATCCTAAGCAGGCTCCAGGCTCTGAGCTGTCAGCACAGAGCCTGACGTGGGGCTCGAACTCATGAGCCTGAGCTGAAGTCGGATGCTTAATTGAGCCACCCGGGGGCCCTTAGTTTATTCTTTTTGTAATGCTGAACAGTATGCTTTTGTCTGAATATGCTACAATTTGTTTATCCATTCATCATTTGATGATTTGAGCAGGGTTAGCAAACTTTCTCTTAAAGGGCCAGATAATATTTCCAGCTTTGAGGTCCCTACAGTCTTTGTGGCACCTTACTCAACTCTGCTGGTGTAGCATGTTCCATTAAAAAGAAAAAATAGGTGGTGGGTCACATTTCCCTGACCTTGATCTGTAGAAACGGTATAAATCCATTTTGTGGAAAATAGTGCCTTTGCTTAGAACATTATTTGCGGGAGCTAGAGACGGCCTTGAGGGGAACTGCTACTCTGGATTCAATTCTGCCAAAAAAGTGGGGATAGGTAAGAGGTAAGGAAGAGAGGACTGGACATCCCCAGGATGGCTGTTACATATCTTGAGTAGTTTTTAAAGTGTTAGATGTTGGAAATAGAACATTTATGAGAAGCAGTAAGAATTAGCATCATCACCACTAAATCCTTCTGAGACTGTCCTAGAGGAACAGTCCAGAGGGATGTGAATAGCTTTGCCTTTCATGACTCTGGTACCAATTTGTACTAAAGCAAAATGAGATTTTTGCTCCAGTGTTCAGGTCATATGCACTGGAACTTTGTCTTAGAAGTAGTAAGTTGTTACTGCTCTCTTGGTGATTCATTTACAGCATCTATTACAAACTGCAAATCTTGCTAATAGTGGGTTTGGGTTTGAAATACTCATCCCAAGAAGAATCCAGGCAAGTCTAAATCAGGGTTGGGGAGACAAGGAGACATTTTTCTCTGTATAGGAAGAAGATCTATTTGAGTTGCTTTATCCATCAGGAGATACACCATATTTTTCCTAGTTGACTTTTAATAGTTTTTCTCTTACCCATGTATGAGGTTCACACTTATCTGAACAAACACAGAGTTAAAGTAGAGAAGCCAAAAAATATAAAGGAAATGTATAGTCACATTAACGGATTTTTATGATAAGCTTAAATGATCCCCAACAAAATGAAAGCCAACTATTTTTATCTACTCAGACATTTTTAACATCCTGAAATTTTTCCTCTGGACGCAAGCCTGCCTATTTGGCCACTCTTTGCTCCTACCTGCCTTGCTCACCGTTTTCCTTCTGCAAGGTTTAGAGAAGACTGTTATTTGCTGGTAGAAATGCCTTCAGTTACTCTCCTTTCTGTCTGCTCGAAACTGCAAAGTTCCCTGATAATTCTTCTCAATTTAAAATTAATTTGTCAAATACTTAGTATATGTGACTGTCACTGCATCACATTCTGTGGGGTGTACAAAGGTAACATAACATTTGATTCTTCTCTTCTCAGTGTTTAAAATGTAACTAGAAGGGAAAAAGAGGAAAGTTGTTAGCTATTTATTATGTACTTCAATTAACATCCTTTGGGATTATATTTTCTTTGGCTATAAAGATGTTAAAATGAAAGTTTTGCTGGAACTTTGAGTCCAATTAATTTTGCTTTCACGGTCAACTTTCTTTTTTCAGTTATGGAGAATGATATAGGCCATAGTCATCTTCAAGGTGGTAATGTACCTTGCACGGCTTTATTCACCAAGCTCATGGCACACAATGTATTTCAAGACCTAGTTCTTCATTGAAGTTGAATTAGCTGTGGTGTCAGTGAAAAACCTAGGCTTGTTTTGGATGGGAGGCTGGGTTTAGAATCACTGTGTAACTGATTCATTAGGTAAAAAAGGAAAAGTGTATTTTTTAAAAATATATTTCGTTCATGTATGATAAATCTTAGTGGCAAAGCACTTGAGAAATTGTCACTTATCAAAATATTTTGAATGATTTAGGAAGTGAGAGAGTAGCCAAAGTACTAAAAACGGATTGTGGATACACGTGTTAATAAAATATATAGTGGTGGTTGTAATTTAGAAAAAAATAAACGATTGATTTGGCTGGAGAAAAGAAGAGTGAGACAAAATGAAAAACTTCCTCACCTGTGCTGTCTTACGAAGAGTCGAGCCAGGTGCTAGTTTGAGGTGCTAGTGCCAGAAGTAAGTAGCCTTGCTCACTCACCCCGTAGACAGTTGGGAACATTGCAGGCATCGTTCTAAGACTTTAAATTTACTGCACGTGGCCTTTAGAATGCTGACATTTTTCTTTTATTCTTACCACATTGACTCTGAACAATATAGAGTAGATTTTTCACACATTCTATTTGGAGTCTAGGCTAAAAAAGAAATCAGAGGTCACTTCAAGCTCACAGGTGTGTATATTAACCCCTGGAAGGGATTCTTAACTTAGAAAATGAGTGCCTCCCTTGACCACTTCGTGTCTGCCCCCCTTCCCCCCCACCCCACACCTCTGGCTCCTCACTGCCTGACTTAATGCTTTGAGGTTGGCAAAGAGGCTGGGCTCTCCTCCCTCTTGACTTGTTCCCAGCCTCCTAATTCATCTCTGTAATCCTGAGTCAGCAGAAAAGGTATATGTTTTGGCTCTGTGAATTTATTTATTAATTTTCTCTCTCACATTGTTGGTTTGATATTGGCATTCCATTGTAGTCCATTTTGCACCAGCCTGTAGAACACGGAAATCCTGCTGGATTATGTTTTTCTCTTCTACCTCTCCATGGCAGGTCCATGTGGTTGGAATGCAGACACATACAACACAAGGAAAGAATGCACGGGATAATCTTAACAGTTCAATAGGCCTGAGGCTTCCATGTCTCTGCAGCAGTATGTCCTTGAAATTGTCATTGAGCTTTCGGTAACCTTTTAGGATAAGAGTCTGCTGTCAGTGAAACATAATGGATTTTGTCTTTATTTATTCTACTTTATTAAAATGAATATAAGCAATCTCTTTTAATGCCTTGCCCTTTCTTCCAATGAACATACTTGACAGGGGTGGGAAGGGTAGGGAGAAATACCATTATTTGCTCTCTGATGAATATATGTAAAAATAAATCTCTATTATGAAGCTTCCCTCAATGAGTATGGCTTAGATATTAAACTATTATATCTAACATTCCAATTCAACTACATTATTATATACATCTGCAGTGAAAATCATCATGAGATGTATAGTCAAAAAACATACTGCAAAAGTGGAAATGCATTCAGACTTAATAGGTATTTAAATGATTTGGATTGTGGAAAATTGTTTTGGGGAGCTATAACAAAGCATTTATTTTTATATTAACAGTGCAGGTATTAATAAAGTATGACTGGGTAGATTGTAATATCTGAAAGTACATTAAAGACATTTTTCAGTGTAAAAATATGACATTCTTCTTCAATAGTTTAGTAGTTTCAGTGCTTTGTGGTATTTAGATGAAGCAATGGAATTGTTCTCAAACTTTACTTAAAACACTGAAATGCTCAGAGCGGGTGGGGAGCATAAACTTGACTTATGTGTTAGAAATCTTAGCCCATTGTAGGGGTTTAATTGCCAAGACAGTGCAGTTGCCATGAAAGGAATCTGCAGTAATCGGGAAAGCCGAAGTGGGTGTCAGTTAGGTGCCAGGGCCTGCATCTGCACACTGACATGTAAGGAAGCTGGGATGGGTAGATTCATATGGAGAGTTCTGGAAGGTATCTTGAAACCCAACAGCATCTCTCAAAAGGCCCCCAAAGAGCTCCAGACTGTGTTGTCCCCTCCTACTTTCTTGTGTATATAAGTCACCTAGGAATCTGGTGAAAATGTGGATTCTGATTCGCCAGCTCTGGGGTAGAACCCAGGGGAAGCATTTTTAACCAGCTCCTAGAGGAGGCCGATACAGTTGGCCCTAAGACGGACATCGAACAGCAGAGGCCCAGGGGGCACTTTCCAACCACTCAGGGAAGAGGGCCATAGACATTGAAAGAACCAGGTGGCATTTGCACTCTTGAGTCATAGTTGTATTTCCTGTCTGAGGAGAGAAAAAACATCCTTCCGTCTCAGGCACCCCTATGATTGCTGACAGAGCACAGAAGCAATGACAGAAGTGCCAACAACCCCTGTAGCGGCACTGTTGGGCCTTCTCACAGGTAGTGAGTAATAATTGGCATCGTCATCAGAAGAGCACCTAGTGTTTATATGGGGCTTGCTGAGTGCCAGGCATTATGCCAAGTGATATTCATGGGTGTTTCATCTTAGTGCTCACACCCACCCTGTCAGACAGGTATCGTTATCATCTACAGTTTACAGACAAGGAAACTGAAACACAGGTGATGTTAAGTGATGAGTGAAGATCACACACAACTACTCAAGATTCAAACCAGGATTATAGGTGTACAGAATCTATTATTCCAACCATTTTTCAAGTTCTTGCTGTGTGCCAGGAACATTTCATTACATCCAGCATCACAGAGGGCAAAGAAGTATCATTGGAGATGCAGACACTGAGGTTCAGAGAGGGAAATTGACTTATCTCGATTGGAATTATCTGTCATGAACTCTGGATTCAAATTTAGGCTGTCTGACTCCAAAGCACAGAGAAGTCAGAGTGAACCGTGAAAAAGCTCCAATAGCCACAAAGTAGCATTGGTGAGTAATTTGAGACCGATCATGTAGGAGAAGATGCTGGGAACTTGGGGTCCCAGTAACATTATTTTGTGGGACTCAGGAACCAAAGACATTAGGAATATCATCTAAGCCCTTGCTTTAATCCCCCAGTGCTGATATGGCTTTGGAATACACGATTTTACAATGTTATCTAGAAAAGAATTACATATTTGAATGACTATATGTACAGTTCAGTAATTTTACACCTTAACCAACTGCAAATTTAATATTAACCACTGTTCTAGAGGATGGAGCTGGTTGATCAAGGAAGGTTGGAGGAATGTAGGTATATGTCTATATAGGCATATAACTGGAGGTTATTCAAAGTTCACTTATTATTTCTAAATTGCTGCACAGATTATTTGCATTTAAATCAATATAAGCAATGGGTGAGTTGCTCCACAGTTATTTACTTACTTTTTTGTTATAAAACATTTATGTGTGTGTATATATTTCTTAAATAAAAAGTGATACCAGGGGGCACCTGGGTGACTCAGTTACCCCTCTGACTTTACTTCAACTCAGGTCATGATCTCACGGTTTGTGAGTTCGAGCCCTGCGCTAGGCTCTGTGATGATGGTGCAGACTCTTCTTTGGATCTTCTGTCTCTCTCTCTGTCTCTCTGCCCTTTTCCCGCTCTCTCTCTCTCTCTCTCTCTCTCTCCCTCTCCCTCCCTCCCTCTCTTAAAAATGATTAAGTATTTAAAAAAAAAAAGTGATGCTGAGTAGAAACAATTACATTCTACCAAAGTTTGCTCATTTCAATTGTCCTTCAAAATCATGTAGTAGTACACTTTAAATAACTACCTGAATTTCGGTTCATGTAACTTTTCCTGTAATTTTTATTTTGAAATAATTTATTTTTAATTTTCTTACTATAATTTTTAAGTTTTACTTAAGTAATCTGTACACCCAACGTGGGGCTCAAATTCATGACCCCAAGATCAGGGGTCAAACATTCTTGTGAGCCAGCCAGTGCCCATGAAATAATTTTTAATTTCGAAGTTGAAAATACAGTACCGAATTCTCATATGCCCTTCACTTAGTTTCCCCTTATTTTAACATCTTAATTGCTGTAACATAGTTATTAAAACCATAAGGTTAATATTGTTTCAATATTAATAAGTAATCTACAGATATAATTGAAAATTTTCTTATCTCACTAATAACTTAGCAGTTTCCAAGAAGATAGTTTTGAACTTACTCTGAGAAATTTTTCTTGATGATGGCTGTTCAGGAATAAGGATGATGAGCAGGGAAAGAAGAGCAGGTAGATGCAAATTGAAAATGTACTTTCCTCTTATGGCTTGAATTGTATCCCCCCTAAAAAATGCTGAAGTCCTAACCCCCAGTACCTGTGAATAGGATCTTATTTGGAAATAGGGTCTTTGAAGATGATCAAGTTAAGATGAGGTTTTTAGGGTGGACTCTTAGCTAGTATTCCATATTTTCATAAAAAGGGGAAACTTGGGGGTGCCTAGGTTGCCCAGCGGTTAAGCATCTGACTCTTGATTTTGGCTCAGGTTGTGATCTCATGCATGGTTCATGAGCTTGAGCCTTGCGTTGGACTCTGTGCTGACAGCATGGACCTTGCTTGGGATTCTCCCTCTCCCTCTCCCTCTCCCTCTCCCTCTCCCTCTCCCTCTCTCTCTCTCTCTCTCCCTATCTCTTCCTCCCCTGCTTGTGCTTTCGCTCTCTTAAATAAATAAACTTTAAAAAAGGGGAGGGGCTAATTTGGACCCTGAGACAGATAAAGACACATGGAGAACACCATGAGAAAATAGGATTTATACTGCCGTAAGCTGAGGATTTTTCAGGAGCTGGGAGACAGACCTGAAAGAAACCTTTCCCTACCTCTTTCAGAGGGAGTGTATCCCTGCTGTCACTTTGATCTCAAACTTCTAGCCTCCAACACTCTGAGACAATAATCTGTTACTGAAGCTGCTTACTTGGTGGTATCTTGTTACAGCAGCTCTGGCAAACATATATTTGCTATGCCTGACAAATCACCTGAAGCTTGGGGACTTTTCTTGCATGTTATGCTGTTCTGACTATGGCACTTGAAAGGTGCCTTGAGAAGTGACTGGCCAGGCTGAAGCCAGGGACTGAGATAATGTGTGAGTAGACTATTTTGGACTGGTAACACATGCATCAAAGCATGAGGAAGAATCACCAGGCTGAATAACAGATCTGTGGATGGTGAGAGATGTTGCCTTAATATGGTGAGTCAAGTGTGAATCATGTACTATTAGTTACAAGTGGGTAGAGCCCACCAAGAAAGACGTTGACTTCAGCTGTCCACTGTACCCTACCCTGTCGCTGCTTCTACTGTCACCTTGGTTGGTGGTGGAAGTATGGGTCATTGTTATGATTCTTCATGAAACTTATATTTATTTTTATGGTACACTTTCCTTGAATTCCTTGTGCTATCCTGGAAGCCAGAATTACTATAGGTGTCTCAGCACTCTTAAGGATATTTCAAAGGATCTTTTATAGATTCAAGGCCATATGTATGAAAAAATTAAAAATCTTGGGCACATATGAAGTATAAATTGAGTAGAGGCATAGATTTCCAGCACAACAATGTAGAATCAGGTAGCAAAGTTATGCTTGTATTAATTCTTGGGGATGGTTGTTGAAGACTTACAAGGTTCTTTACAAATGTGAGTTTTTGTGATTTTTATGGTATGCCTATTCTAAAAATCAGTGGTATTTTTCTTTTAAATGTTTATTTTGAGAGAGAGTGTGCACAAGTAGTGGAGGTGCAGAGAGAGAGAGGGAGAAGGAGACAGAAACCTACAGCACAGAGCCCAACCCGCGGCTCCATCCCAGGAACCATGAGGTCATGAGCTGAAATCACAAGTCAAATGCTTAACCAATTGAGCCACCAGGGCTCCCCTAAATCAGTTGTATTTCTATAGAGCCATGCATTGTGTTACTCTGTTACATAATATTTTATACTACTTTATCAGGTGCATTATCTGTTGGCCAGTATAAATTGCCCTGGACCTGAGCATTCTGATACACACAAAAATACCCCATTTGTATAAAACTCAGTAATGGGTGAGAGGAAGCTCAAACTGTTTTGTGAACTCATGAGTTAATTCAGGGATCAGGAATTGCTCCTATAAGCATTGTTTATTTTCACAAAATTAGACTGATAAAGAGAAAATATAGCTTGTTCATTTTGGTTGTGTGTGTGTGTGTATGTGTGAATTATATTTTGCTCTATCTGTAACTCATAAGATACAAAGGGAATTGACTTTATATGCAAAATTTCAGAACCAGCCAGGGCTATTTTAACCCTGTTTGTTAATATGAACCTAAGGAATGAAAGGCTGTGTGTGTGTGTGTGTGTGTGTGTGTGCGTGCGTGTGTGCGTGCGCATGTGTGCTCACGTGCACACATGCACGCGATTTCAGAGCTTAATACTTTTCTGTAAAAAGAAAGTGTGATTTGACTAGAGCCATCCCTGACCTTTAAATACTGGTGTTATTTTCCTGCCATCCTTATCACTAGAAAATTTCTAATGCCAGAGTACTCCTCTAGATAGGGACACTTGTGTATGCCTGAACTTCTGTCTCTTCTAGATCTAGTGAATCTTTTTGGAGTACCAGTTAACCATTGTCAGTCACTGAGTCATTGGCATCTTCATGGGATTGTTGAAGAATGATTCTGCAGCTTGCTAGAAACTTAATTAGGCTTATTCTTGGGGGGATGGCTGTTGGAATGCAGTCACTTTAGGGATCTGGTTGGATCTGTCAGGTCCTATGATAATGGGGCTGGTTGTCTGGGACAGTCTGGATCTTCCTGGAGCCTGACAAGTTCAACTGGAACTGAATCAGTTGGGGGAATGAAACAAGTCTAACAGCTGTTGGACTTCCTGCATTCAGCTAGCTGTGAAGCTTCCAGTTTACCTGGCAGTGTATGCTGAATAAATAGGAAAAAATTGTCCAAAATTTCTGTTTGAGTTAAAATTCCCAGAGAAAGAGTCAGCTTTCCAGGAGTCCTCTCCAAGTTGTAATAAACCACCTGCCTTCAGCAGGCAGAGTCCACAGAAATGGAATATTGGCCAACACAACTAGTCACATTGAATTTGATTCCTTCCCCCAGCCTCCTCTCAGAATTCTATGTACAGGCTAAATGGTCACGTTTTTACTTACTTGTTAAGATGTTATTATTGAATATCTTGTGTTAAATTTATTTTTCTTGAAGAGAAGTGGCTATAATAAACTTAATTAAAGATGATTGGAAAGAAAGATAACAAAGCCCTACTTAGAATCTAGTAATACAAGAAAAAATTTGAGGAACTTGGCAGTTGACTACTTAGCTTGATAACTGGTTTCAAGGAAACACACATTTTGTATGGGATAACAGGTTTAGTGTTCCAGCAGAGAAAAGGAAGGGTGTGAGGCAGACTGGAAGGAAAACTTGAGGGATCTAACCCCATCTTCAAGTGAAATATCCTGATTACCAGGCATCTGCATAGTTTGGATCCTTTCTATTCTTTCTTCCTTTTCCAAGTATTGATTGAGAAAGTTACTGCTAACTCCTTGCCTCTCTTTTATCTATAAATATGGGTAACCAGGGTGTGATTCTGTGGTTTGTAATCAGAAATGTATATATTGGTCTCTGCCCCCAGCTCCTGACACAGCACTCATGAAACCCTTGTAATTTCCTCGGTGATGAAAGTGTCTTCTGTTCTTACCAGGGACTCTGGGTGGGCTCCTGCACACGGGCTGGTTGCTAGAAAGACCCACCCATGATTAGAAGCTTGGAATCTTGAACCTTGCCCCCGTTTTCTTAACTTCTCAAGAAATGGCTTGAGGAAGCCAGGAAAATGGCTGAATGTGGAATTAATGATAGATCATGCCTCTGTGATGAAGCCTCTGTAAATTACCCGGAGTTGCGGGGTTTGGAGAGCTTTTGGCTTGACAAACACATGGAGGTGCTGGGTCGGGAGAGGTGTACCACAAGAAGGCTTGGCGGTATGCACCCCATTCCATACACCTTGCTCTTGCTCATACACATATCTCTTCCATCTGGATTTTCATCTCTTTCCTTTATCATCTTTTAAAATAAACCAGTAAATGTAACTAAATTGGTCTTGTGAGTTCTGTGGGCCCCTCTAGCAAATCATTTGAACCTGAGAAGGGTGTCTGGGGAACCTCTGATAAATAGCTGATCAGAAGTACAGGTGACGATCTGAACTTTGAAATGTAGTCCGAAGTCCAAGGGAGGAGGGTCATCAGAACCTCCAGCCCTAGCTGGTTGGTCAGAAACACAGGTAACCATGTGGGCATGTGACTGGTGTGTGAAGTAGAGAGGGGGATGGACTTGTAGGCCTGAGCTCTTACGTGTGGAGTGAGTAATAAAGAAAACTCAAAGACATAGTAGAGAAGAACTGGTTTTTCCCTATACAAGTGTAAAGCCGAGTTTGTGCTTTTTACTGGGGTCAGCAAATTTGAAATATCAAGGTTTGCAATTGCACTTGATCATATTTTACCTAATGGTATATCACGAAGATGGTCACTCTCTCCCACCCTTTCCTGATCAGTGAATAAAATATAATTGAGTAGTTTCTCCTGCTGTTGCTTGTGGTAGAAATGTCTGTGGTTCTTTCTAAATCTGAGCCAAACTACATCTATTTTATGGAGCAGTGGGTAAGATACTCCCCAGTGATGTTTTTATATGCATGAAATTGTGACTATTTTTCTATAATTCACCTCATTTCTACTTTAAGCCCCCAGTCTTCCCAGGGGCAGAAGCCTTAAAAGCCTTCAGTTTTGGACAAGTGGTTATTGAACATTGGAATGCATGTAGGGATTTTCTCTCTTTACCTCTTTCTTTTCAAGATGGCAGCCAAGTTCCAGGGTTTATGTAGCATAATGGCTCTGGGTAGCATTATGGTAATGAGTTGACAGTGGCGGGGCAGAAGGGGGTGGTGGTGGTGGTGGTGGTGGTGGTGGTGGGAAATGGGCCTCAAAGTGTCCAGCTGTGGTAACATGACTTGATCTGGTGTCTCCTCAGGTGGACTATGCTTTTTGTCTTCCGCTATGGTCACTCCTCCTCCCTGGCTTTAGGCAACTTGTCTGTGTTCTCACTGGTGCTCTGGGTCTCATCATTGCCACGTGGAAAGATACTGTCCTTTTCCCTAGGATGTGCAATGGTGGCAGGGAGCAGCTACAAGGTTGCAAAGCTTATTTGGTTCTATTGCGTTTCATGCCCTGGTGGCTCAGGGAGTTCTGGGAGTCCCTGTGGGCCAGATACCTTCTCTTCTCAGCTCTCAAAACTTTGTCTTTTGGTATTATATTCTCCGCACTTCATAGGTTCTCTTATAATAATCACTCCTGCAGGATAGTGGCAGCCTCATGTCCTTGCAGCTTCAAGTTAGGATGATATTGGGGTGAGATTGTGTGGTGGAGTTGGTAAGCATGTAAATTAATGCTGAGAGAGTTCATTTGACCATAGGAGGTTACCCAGTGGAATCAAAGAAATGTCAGGTGTTGTGGGGAGGGATTCTGTTACCAGAAACAGAAATAACTAGATAGAAATAAATGTGTGGGTATAGGTGATATCTGGTAGAGGTAGGTCTTGACTTGGAAGTTAGAATAGGCTTTTGAAGGAAAGAGTCAGGTTTATATGGAGAAGAAGGAGGGGCTGAGACCTCTGCCCAGGAACGACTAAGTAGAAGACTGCAAATCAAGACTGAGAGTATGTGTTATTTCCAGGTATCACACATGTACATGTACTCATGTGTGTACACACACACACATACACACACAGATACATACATATATTTTTTGATAGTAAAAATGGATATTTTGCCCATTACATTTTCTAGCTGGTTACTGCTGGTATGCAGGGAAACTATTAATTTTTTATGTGCATATAATATAAATATAGTTTACTCAACTCCCTTTTTAGTTTTACTAGCTTTTGTTTGAGTTTTCTGGGAAGGCAATTCTGTAAGTAATTGTACATTTATGTTCTTTGCCTAGTTTACCTAAAGTTTAGTTTTTATTTTATCAAAGTAGGTACTAACAATTAACATTTATCTTTTGGCGTTTACGTGGATTTACATGTAGTTTCTTGTTGGAAGAGAGTTTGCACATCAAACCGTCATTGAATTCTTAGAAAAAATTTGATGCACAGGATTTTTCTTGGAAAATGTCTGTTTTACTTCAAAGTTTTTATTTTATTTTATTTTTTTTTGGGACAGAGAGAGACAGAGCATGAACGGGGGAGGGGCAGAGAGAGAGGGAGACACAGAATCGGAAACAGGCTCCAGGCTCTGAGCCATCAGCCCAGAGCCCGACGCGGGGCTCGAACTCACGGACCGCGAGATCGTGACCTGGCTGAAGTCGGACGCTTAACCGACTGCGCCACCCAGGCGCCCCGGAAAATGTCTGTTTTAAATAAGAGTGCGTTTTATGTTTGATTTGCTGATGACTTACTGGGGATTTTTATTGAATACGTGTCCTACTTGGGTAAAGCTGTAGACTTGGATATGTGTTTCGTTCGCAAAATGACTTGAGATGCTTTGCCTTCTTTGATCAGATAGACAGTACGCCCATGTCATCTGCAGTTTGGCTTTCTTTGGATTTACTTCCTGTGGTTTCGGTTACCTAAGGTCTGGAAGCTGATGATCCTTCTTCTGACCTTTTGTCAGAAGGTCCGAAGTAACCTAATGCTGTGTCATCAGACTACATCACTCTCTTTATCCCCTCATGGAGGCCTTTTGTCATCTCACATCATCATGAGAACAGTGAGCACAGCCCACTAAGATACTTGGAAAGAGAAGTAGACAAAGACCACATTCATATAACTTTGATTACAGTCTAGGGTTAAAATTGTTCTATTTGTAGTTATTGCTGTTGATCTCCGACTGTATCTAATTTATAAACGATCATACATACATATGTATAGGACACAACATGGTATATACAATTGACCCTTGAACAACATGGGGTTTAGGGGCATCGACCTCCA
Source organism: Felis catus (assembly GCF_018350175.1). Classification (NCBI taxonomy): domain Eukaryota; kingdom Metazoa; phylum Chordata; class Mammalia; order Carnivora; family Felidae; genus Felis; species Felis catus. Next base: position 21,603,164 of record NC_058386.1, read on the forward strand.
AACTGGAAAATTCACTTGTAACTTTTGACTCCTCCAGAACTTAACTACTAATAGCCTGTTGTTGCTATTGTTGACTGGAAGCCTTACTGATAATGTAAACAGTTGATTAACACCTGTTTTGTATGTTAAATGTTTTTAAGGTTTATTTATTTTTGAGAGGAGACAGAGTGCAAGCCGAGAAGGGGCAGAGAGAGAGGGAGATGCAGAATCTGAAGCAGTCAGCACAGAGCCCAACACGGGGCTCAAACTCAGGAGCCATGAGATCATGACCTGAGCTGAAGTCGGATACTTAGCTGACTGAACCACCCAGGTGCTCCATATGTATCTTGCATGTTATATGTATTATATATTGTATTCTTAGAATAAAGTAAGCTAAAGAAAAGAGTATGTTCTTAAGAAAATAGAAGGAAGAGAAAATAGGTTTATAGTACTGTACTGTTTGAAAACAAAATCCACATGTAAGTGGACCTGTGGTGTTCAAACCTCTGTTGTTGGAGTGTCACCTGTGTAGGGTTCAGCACTACTCTGAGTTTCAGGCATCCCCTGGGAGTCTTGGAATGTATCTTCTACAGAGAAAAGGGGGAGACTGCTGTAGATGATCAAATAAAGGAATTATCTGTTCTACGTAATAATGAATGAACTTAAGTATAAAATTGGTACTGGGCCAGGATTTTGAAGTAATTCTTAAATATTTTCATTGATTTAAATTTTTAAAGAGTTAGCTCCTTTATTCTTTCTAAAGAACAGGATTTTTGTTGTACTGATTGATGTGGAGAACTAAGGCAAAAGAAATGTAGATAAAAGTAAATTTCCTTATAATCTGCAGCCTGACAAATACTTGAGGCTGGCGGGTAGGACATTCCTCCAGGAACTCCCAACTATTCTAATGTTAATGCTTTGCTAGAGGGAAAAACAACCTAAGCTTGACAATAGCTAGGCCTCCAGGATCCTGTGGTTTTCTTTAACATGCGAAAAATCTTTTGGAAATGTCCTTTGTTTTTACCACCCTCCCCCCATCCAAAATGTATAATCAGTTGCTCTTTATAATCCCTTTGCAGCTCTTTAAGCCCCTGGGTCCTGTCCCATTGCTATAATAAGAATACCTTTTGGCATCCATAAAGTCTCAAGAATTCTTTCTTGGTCATTGGCTCACCGACCCAGTCTTCAAATCACATCACTGATTACCAGTTTTCTCAGTTACCATTATCAATTTTTTTCTTCTTTCATTGGGCATTTTGTTTTTCTACATCTTGCTTCTTGAATGGACTGTTTGGCCCTTTGTTTTTAATCTATTGTGTGTTCATATGTGTATTCTCCTCTGAGGTAGACTTTGGTTACCTTCCATAGTGTAGTGAGTGCTTTATCGAATGAACTAAAGATAATAATTTCAGTTCTGTTTTTTTTTCTGTAACGGAAGTGTTTTTTGGAAGTGTTTTAATTTTTTTTTTGCATTTTTAAAAAATGTTTATTTGTTACAGAGAGACAGAACACGAGTGGGGGAGGGGTTGAGAGAGAGGGAGACACAGAAGCTGAAGCAGGCTCCAGGCTTTGAGCTGTCAGCACAAAATCCAATTCAGGACTCGAACTCACAAATCATGAGATCATAACCTGAGCCGAAGGCCTATGCTTAACTAACTGAGCCACCCAGGTACCCCCGAAAGAATGTTTTACATTTCTTTTTTTTTAAATTTTTAAAAAATGTTTTTATTTTTGAGAGAGAGAGAGAGACAGAGCATGAGCAGGGGAGGGGCAGAGGGGGAGACACAGAATCGGAAGCAGACTCCAGGCTCTGAGCAGTCAGCACAGAGCCCGACGTAGGGCTCGAACTCACAGAGCGTAAGATCATGACCTGCGACGAAGTCGGACGCTCAACCAACTGAGCCACCCAGGTGCCCCTGTTTTACATTTCTAAATAGGTAGACCTCTTTATCCTTTGTTTTAAAAATTTCTTGTTTTACTGTTTTTTTAAAAAAGAAATGTAAGAAAATGTGGCCTATACAGTTTCAACTTTTTAAGGCTTTGGTGAGTTCTTGGTGGTTGAGTAAAAATTATAAACACTCCATGTTATTTCAACCATTAAATTCCTATTTTGGAGATTGAATGTTTTGTGTATCTATTAGTTATATCGTTTATCTATTCAAAAGTAATTAGTAATGCTCATCACTTACACTAAGGGAGTCAAAAAGAATCTCGATTGTATACTTTGAGAATAATCCAGCTCCTATGATATTGTCCCATGGGCCAATGCCGCATGAATTCATCAATTCCAGATTCATTTACCATAAGCCACCAAGATAGGCTAGGTGTATCCTGTGAAAATCATTCCAAACGCTTGTCAGCCAATATCATCAATGTATAAGGAGATTTGGCCAGATGTTTATTTTTCTTCCCGGGAAATAAGGGGTGGGATACAGACAAGCTATTAGTATATTCCTTCCTAATTGTTAAAAAAAACAATTTCCAGTAAAGAAGGGGAAATGTTGAAAATCTCGAAATAAAGTTCCACATGCTTTCAAAACAAATTGAAAGCTGGAATAAGGGTAATAAAGGGAACTAAAGACTAGAATACTAATTTATTTTCAACTGTGATGAAAAATAAAGGCTAAAATATCCAATACTTCTAATTTCATTCATCCTTCTTCCCCTCTTACTGCCATGGCCTGCCTACTTTTTATTTCTCACACATGAGAAGTTTCTTTCCTCCCGTCACCTTTGTGTTGCCTGGTCCCTCTTTGCCACATCCTTCTGTCAGATCTCCAGTTAGCTAATTCCTTCTTGTAACTGACAGTGCAGGCAATTATGGAGACGTACACGCTGAAGCCAGTCTTCATGGGCCCAAAGCCTATCTCCACCATTGGATAGCAGGGTTATGCAGCCTTGCTGGGCCTCAGTTTTGCCCTTTGTGAAATGGAGATAACTCACCTTGTAGAGTTTGAGAATTAGATGAGTCACTCCGTAGCATGTGACACCTTATTACTGGTCATTATTGTCATTCATGTGTTCATTATTTGTCCATTGTTTGTCTTACTGTGTAATTTGAATATTCAAAAATACTTGTATATCTATGAATTATTCTTTGCCTTTGCTTTTTTTCAACGTGGAAATTAAGTGAACTCACTCTTGGTGGTGCCCACCAAATTGATTAGGTAGATGTTGATGTCGGTTAGTATTCACACAATTCGATTATTTGGAGAGTGGAAAACCTTCTAGAACAAGTTAATATTATCACTAAGTGCTGTATCAGCATATCCCTGATTGTACCTGAACGTGTGTTCCACTGTTTGCCTTGTGGTTGGATGTCAAAACTAATACACGGTTACCTTAAGCTTTATTTTTATTCTCAGGGGCACTGTTCCGTAACAAAAGACATATTGTATAGGTTATTATAAGCTTCATTACTCTTGACCCTGGCTGCTCTTTATAATTTGGATCAACATTTATTGACCAACATGATCCAATTGACTCATTTGGATTCAGTCAATATGATCGACCTACTATTAATCTAAATGGAAGTCAATAAATTTATATTCAGACATTAATGACTTACTAGATTGAAAGCTTTATGAAGCAATTCAAGGCAATATCTTGTTAGCTACATTAGTTCTGTCATTCATTTGACTTGGAGGTTCTGGCCTTGGGTGAGAAGAAGGTTGAAGCAGTTTAAGCAAAGTTTTAGCATCAGATTGAAATCAAAGATGTTCTGGCAGAGCTTTTGACATCAAGCATTTCAAGCTACAGAATGCGTAAGGGTTCATAGGCCAACATTTTTAAATGGTGAGACTTTCAATACATATGTTATAGTAGACTTGAGAGAGGAAAGGAGTTTGTGTTCATTTTTGTGCCCTTTGTTTGCTCTCAGTACTTGCCAATCAGAATACTTGTTTCTCCTGAATCCATGTCCTATATGCATTGTTTATCATTGTGAATATACATCCTTCTCAGCAGGCCGTTGTGATTTGAATAGTTACATGCATGCAGTATTAATAAAGGGTTGGTCTTTATTAGGTTTCCCTACCTTTGCAACCCAGAACACTGCTTTGTGTATAGGATTTATCAGGACACCAAAAGAAAAACATCAAAGGACAGTTGAGTCACTTCTTTGCAGTTCTTTTTTATCCTGTTAAGTGATCTGAACTAACATACCCTTATTTTACTTCTCTTGGGTAGGGGCTTGGTGGAAGGATGGGACAGTTAATAAACGGTATATCCTTCAAAGTGGTTCTGAATTCAGGAATGAAAGCAAAGAAAGAAAGCAAATGAGACCAGAATCAAATCAGAAATGTCTATAAAGCCATGCTGTGAGCCTTGCAACATCATAAACTTCTGCCTTCTAGCAGACCAGTGGTTCTCAAGCAGGGGTGAGTTTACTGCGTCAGCAGACATTTGACAATGTCTGGAGACATTCTTGGTTCACACAACTGGTGGGGGTGGGTGATGCCACTGGCATCTGGTGGGTAAAGGCCACAGGGGCTGCTAAACAGCCTACAGTGCACATGACCACCCCTGCAACTGAGTTCCCCAACTCCAAATGTCAGTAGTGCCAAGTTGAGAAGCCCAGATAGAGAGCAAGTGCTACACCTTGGGTTTTAGCTCTGGTCATTCGGAAGGAACATCCTGGATTCATTTTCCCAGCTAACTCACATTATGCAACCCTGTTTTAAAATTCCAATCTGTCCGTCAGATGCACTGCAGTAAGCCTGCTTCTCGCTATGAGGGAAATTGTTTTCTGCTAACTGATGACCTCAGCTTAGCATTTCCTTTTCTAGCACATCAGAGCTCACAGTCAGACTTGGTGCAGCAAGTGCACTTTGGAGTGGCTTTATGACATATAAAGACCCTCTTTGGCATTCATACTGTGCTGCTCTATTGTTTACAAGCTAGCAGTCAATTATTTATGGTTATTGCTGGAGACAGGACTCACTTGCTCTCTTTTTAAACCCCAAAGCTATTTTTTTTATCTGGTGGCAAGATTTTAATGTGAAAGCTATTGTGTGTGTGTGTGGGGGGGGGGGTTATATCCTCTTTGCATTTATGTGACCGGTTTTATGGTACCAGTCCCATCGACTTTTTATTACTTGAGATTATTCTGGAAATTATTAACTACATCATGAACTCAACAGATAGTAATTTTTTCCTTTAGAATTACTAATTTAACATGATTTCATAAAGGTTCTTCTTGTGTCAGTATAGAGAAAAACTCTGAGAAAAATCTCATTTTGGATCTAATGCAAAGCAAAAGATCTTTAGGTTGCTTTGGAGCACTGATCTATAAATGGATTTGTAAATGGATAAGACCATAAGCGTATGAGAGTGTGGTTTTTCTGCCTGTAATAATTAGGTGATCACCGAGGGAATCATGTAGAATATGCAGTAATTTTTGCCAACATCAACATGCTTCAGTTCTTCTTTAAATCTATATATGCAGAACATTATTTCCTTTTGACTTTATATGGACATTCTCAGCCACTGCCTTTGATTTGGGGACATTTTTTCTTGATCTTCATTACTCCTCCTAAGTGCTGACTAACTTTTTGTTCTTAAATTTGCCAGGCATTTATCAGATTGGCCATTTTCTAAAAAAAAAACAGTGATACTGAAAGTGTATGTAGAAGACAGTGCTCATCAGAATGCATAACTTAACCCAGAACCCCACAGATGTCTTTAGTAGATCTTTGCTTTTTTATTGGAGCTGATAAATTACTGGTTGTAAATTAAAGAATGACTTATTAATGAATTGACAAGGGGCAAACTACAGGATGTTGATAAGATTGTCCTTCCTAGTGGTTTTCATTGTGGACTGAAAGTTTGTGGCAGTAGTTTAGGCTCTAAGGAGACTCTGAAACCTGGATAGAAATGAGGGCAGAGACAGTGTATACTTGGAATCAAGTCATGAGTCCTTGGGTATGAGAGAGCCATTGGCAATATGGAAAAAGAGAACTGAAGAAAAGATAAGCAAGGTAATATTATTTTAATTTGATTTCTTTGTTTTATACATGCATCCTATTAGAGCCTTGGATTTCCTCGTTTTAGAGGTGGGGTAAGTTAAAAACACGGTGTGAATCACTGTGGATTTCTGCTGTAGAGAGTTTGAGGGAGTCACCTGGCCTGTTGGATTCTCTAAGCATCTTGGTCCTTGCATGCAAATGGATTTTATAGGTTGGATTTTTTTCTTGACGAGAAAGTAAAATTTGTAGGTGAGGACTTTAAAAAAAAAGTCTCATGAAAATTGCATTTCTAAAGTTGCATAAGTTGTAATATATAAGGTTGGTGTCTGGTATCATTATATAGCTGTAGATCCGGGCCTTCAGTAAAAAATCCAAAGCAAATGAAATGGAAAAAAAAAAACAACTCAGCAACACAATAATAACAATAATAAAAACTCAAGCGTAGCGTTTTTAATATGTGGGAAAACACTGAGATGGCCATGTATCCTGGTTTGACTCTTGATTATTTTTCTCTGTTTCATTATCAAAAACATTCCTGTTGAGAGAAGAAAGTATATGTTTACACAAAGAAACATAGATGAGCCCTATGTTTGATTTTACTTAACTCATTTTCTCCTCTTTTCATAAGGTGATTCAATTCACCAAAACATTCCTTTTATGTTCCCCTTGCAAAGTTAAACCATATTTGATATTTTAAATGACTTTTAAGACTATTTCTTACAGTCCTGTCTTATTTAAGTGATTTTGATCATTTCAGTGGGTTCTGTTGAATAAAAGCTTCTAATTTAATTTTTGGTAATTTTCCTGTGCTGTAAAAATACTAATTAACAAATTGTTGCTCAAATGATTTTGAGAAATTCAATTTTTAAAGAGCTTATGTAGGAAAATTATATTTAAGGTTCCTGATGCTGTCACTGAATCCACAGTTGTATTTAAATTAGTGGCTCTTAATTTATTTTGAATCTTGGAGGGGAGCAGAATTTGCCACCTCAAAGTATGTTTCTTTGGCATTAGGATTAATTTAAGCTGATTATTTTTAAGAAACAGCAGATACAAGGGGCGCCTGGGTGGCTCAGTCGGTTAAGCGTCCGACTTCGGCTCAGGTCATGATCTCATGGTCCGTGGGTTCGAGCCCTGTGTCGGGCTCTGTGCTGACAGCTCAGAGCCTGGAGCCTGCTTCGGATTCTGTGTCTCCTCTCTCTCTGCCCCTTCCCTGCTCATGCTCTGTCTCTCTCTGTCTCTCAAAAATGAATAAACATTAAAAAAAAAATTATAAAAAAAAGAAACAGCAGATACAAGAAGAGCTCTGAAAACTGAGTAGAAGTTACCCTTTTGTAAGAGATGTTTATATTTATATGGGAAATCTCCATTTATAAGCATGTCTCCCTCTCTGTACCAGGAAGGCAAGGATGACTCTAAATCTCTAGAAACTGTTGTCATTGGGAAAGGCAAGGACTTAAATCTGTATAATAACCTTAGCTTGTTTACTATGCTTTTACCAGATAGGCTCCCATACCTAACTTCCCTGCCCCCTCCACATCCAACACCTTTACAATATGTAGAGATGGTATTAAAATAGTAGTATGGGTCATTTCGAGGAGTTGCTTAGTTTTCTTGGGTCTTTCCCATGTACACAGGAGGTATACATGTTAGTAAACTTATGTTTTTCTCCCATGAATCTGTCTTTTATTACAGGGAGTCTCAGCCAAGAACCTAGAAGGGTAGAGGGGCAATTATTTTTCTTCCCTTATAATCTCATTTCATTACTACCCTTGAGAATCCTATTATCCTGTTATAATCCTATTATATACCCATAACATTTTTAAAAAATGGTTTTGGGCTCAAGAACCACATGATGTCCTTCAAAGCATTTAGTTTATGAAATCCAACTATAGACCTGAGAAGTTCAGGAGTGTGAACTGTGTATTTTCCTTCTTTTTCTTGTTTTTTTACTCTTCCATGAATCTCCAGTAATTTTTTTTTTTTTTCATTTTTAGCATCAACGTGTTGTTGGGAAAAGTTTCCCACGCATTTAGCAGAAGTGCTGGATCCAGTACTTACAGTCTCTGTGTCCTAGGGTTATTTGCGTAAGCCTCTTGGAGCCTCAGTTTCCTCATTTGTAAAACACAGATAACAATATGTACTTCATGGGATGGTGAAAGTCCCTTTAGGTCTGTGGAGTCCTTACCTATAAGTTCTCTCAACTACCTGCCCACAGAAAGTGAAGTTTCCCATCAAATCATCCTTTGTGCTGATGAAATTGAGTTACTCTTCTTGTACTTAGTATTTGGTCCTCTATAGAAATATATGAATTGCCTAACTGCTCATTTATCTCAAATCCGTTCATGTGTCCTGTTAGGGCTGGTGTGCTTTAAGAAAAGCCATACTATCTCAAATCCTAATTGAAACCAATGTATTTTCCCCCGATGGCTATGTTTTATTGTCCAAAATACCCATCATTCCCAAATAATTCCCACCTTCTTCTTTGGGTTAGAAATTGACTTTTGGAGACATTTGCTAAACAGGAGCCTAGGGAATAAACTAAAGATTTTAATGAGGATGAGAGGGTCAGCTGGGAGCCAGAGAAGGTTGTGCACCTTGGGGTGAATAACATGGTGAGCATATGGAAAACACTGGGCAGAGGCTAGCAGGAAGCTGTAGAGTTGAAGAGATAGACACAAAATTGTTGGATTATCTGCAGAAAGAGATCAAAGACAAAGCTTGCACATATCATAATGCTACTTCCTGGCCCATTAGCTTCCTCCTCCATTTTTAAAGTTTATGAGCTTCAGATTATATGTATTAGTTGAGTCTGAATGTTGTGTATAGCAGACAAATTATGTTGCTAATTTGATTTCCTTTTACCTGAGGCATCCTAATATGGTACTAATTTCTGAGTTAGGCATAAAAATCTGTGCAGTACACTGGGACCAATGTGGACAGTGGATCAAAGAGATAGGAGATCATTTCCCACCTTGGAACCTTAGTGTTATTTCTCAAGTGCAAATCATTTTACTGCTTTGAAGTGATGTTTGCATTTGATGACACATTTTGGAAAAGTGGCTCATTGAGGGACAGGCAAATTGGGCACTAAATAATTACCTTAAATGTGGGATGTATTGCCTTTAAAAAAATAAAATTTTGGTGTTGACTAGGAGGCTTAGTTTCTTATAAATTACTAGTATTTCTTTTTAACTTGTTTATTTTATAGTGGTTTTCAGCTTGGGCACATACCAGTCACATGTGGGGCTCTTAAAAAACATAGATATTTGTGGCCATTCTTCATCTGTACTTTAAAAAAATGTTTATTTTTGAGAGACAGAGGGTGTGTGTTGTGTGTGCATGTGCGCAAGCTGGGGAGGGGCAGATCGAGAGAATCCTAAGCAGGATCCACCCTCAGCACAGAGCCTGACTGGGGCTCGAACCCATGAACCATGAGATCATGACCTGAGCTGAAGTCAAGAGTTGGATGTTAAACCAACTGATCCACCCAGGCACCCTCTTCATCTGTACTTTTAGAAGTTTCCTAGATGGTTCTAATTATGCTCTTGTGAATTAGTTTGGGATGCTTGCATATTTTATTTTTACTCCCTTTGTTGGTTTTGTAATCTCCAACTAGCCAGATAGCCAAACAGAAATGGGAGTGAAACTAACACTTCAAAGGTAACCTCATCACCACCACTATCTATGACTGTGGTGTGATAGGCGCTCCTAGGTTGTATTTCATTTTTTAGTGCTCTTCCAACATCACTTTTCACAGGTGATAGGAGCTCTCTTCATCATCTTTTTCTGCCTCTACTGATGATATAATGAGAAGCATTCATATTCATATATTAGCTTTCTACAGAAACCTATGGATTTTTTAAATTTAGTGGAAGTATTTCATATATGCTTATTAATGTAAGTTCTCTGATAAACATCAAGAGGATGTTCTTGATAGGAGATTCAAAGGGAGGCCTTTTAGGTTCTTAAAAGGCTGTAGTTATGCTTAGGGTATTTGAAGATCAGATACCTGTTCTCAAAATACTGCTTCTAAGGTGGCTGAAATATCTTCACAGAGGTAGACCCAATGAAGAAAAACACCATTAGTCTTGGTAATATAAAAACTAGAAAAGTATTGATCTGTTTTATATAGAGAGTAACTCCATAGGAAAATAGAATTAAGCATAGGTCAGAAGATTTCACATGAGGGGCAGTTGATTAAGCATCTGACTGTGGTTCAGGTCATGATCTCAGGGTTCGTGAGTTCGAGCCCTGCATCGGGCTCTCTGCTGTCAGCATAGAGCCGACTTTGAATCCTCTGACCCCCTCTCTCTTCCCCTCCCCAGCTTGTGCTGTGTCTCTTACAAAATAAATTAACTTAAAAAAAAGATTTTACATGAAATTTTGTATACTTGATATGTTTTTATTTTCTTTTGCTTGGGAAAGATTATACTTAATTTATAGTATTTTATTTTTCTTTTGTTTATGTGGTAGATACATAAGTAAATCATTTTTATGGTAATTATTTTAAAATAATTTTATTTTGAAATGTTTTTATTACAGAATTTTTCAAACCTACAGAAAAGTAGAGGGAATAATGGGGTCAAATTTCAGTGTAACGAGCTTGATCAATTTTCACTGTTTGGACATTTTCCCCCCAATATATGTCCTCCTTTTTAGGGGTATTTTAGAATTTTAGATACTGTGTCATTTCACCCTTGCATACTTCAGTATATGTCTTTTGTAGTTATTGCTTCTGCTATAACATACAACCCCAGTACTGAGTACATGCTTCTGTGGTTTGATTTGGGTTCAGCTCTGTGACTGAGGTCTCCTCGGTGTCATGTCATTTGGGTTTACTCCTGAATTCTCAGTCAGCTCTCAACTAAATTTGGTCTGGCATTTGGTAATGGCTGTAGGTTGGAGCACCTTGATTTTGTACACATGGCCTGTCACTTTGCCATCAGTTAAACCTGGTTTTTTCATAGGAAAGCGGTTTTTGGATTCCAAGAGTGAGAAAACAGATCTCCTAAACTCTGGCCTTGGAAGTCAGGCACCACCACTTGCTGCCGCATTCCACTGGTGATAGAAAGCTACAAGGCCAGCCCCAGTTCAAGGGGAGTGAAATAGATTCTACCTATAGATTGGAAGAAGGGCATAGTTACATTGCACAGAAGCATGCGGGCAATGAGAGGAATTGTTGCTGTGTTTTAAACAAGACTCTATTTTCTAGAGCAGTTTTGGGTTCATAGCAGTATTAAGCCAAAAGGTAGAGAGAGTTCCCATATACCTTCCACCTTCACACATGTGTAGCCTCTCCCATTATCAGCATCCCCCAGAACATACCAGCAGAGTGGTATATTTGTTACAACTGATGAACCTACATTGACAACTTACTATCACCCAGAGTACATAGTTTACATTAGGGTTCACCCTTGATGTTGTGCATTCTGTGGATTTGGACAAATATATGACATGTTTCTACCATTACAGTAGCATGCAGAGAAGTTTCACTGCCCTAAAACATTTCTGTGCTCTGCCTGTAGATTACCTGCCCCCAAACCCTGGTAACCACTGATACTCATACTGTCCCAATAGTTTTGCCTTGTCTAGAATGTCATATTCTTGGAATCCTACACTTAGCCTTTCTAGATTGGCTTCTTTCAGCTAAGACGATACATTTAAGGTTCCTGCACATCTTTTTATGGTTCAATATCTCATTGTTTTTAGTACTAAATAAAACTCCATTGTCTGGGTGGACCACAGTTTATCTATTCACCTACTGAATTACATCTTGGTTGCTTCTGAGTTTTGGCAATTATGAATAAAGCTGCTCAAATATCAATGGACAGATTTTTGTGTGGATGTAAGTTTTCAGCTCCTTTGAATAAATACCAAGTAGTGCAATCGATGGATTGTATGGTAAGACTAGGTTTAGTTTTGTAAAAACTGCCAAGCTGTCTTCTCAGGTGGCTGTGCCATTTTGCCTTTATAAGCCATCTTTCATAGCACATCTAACTGATCTGTTTTCAATATTGCCATGCTGCCAAGAGTTAACAAGTTTAACAGTATTTTAAAAATTGATTTATTTTTAACGTTATGTTTTAGTTTATGTAGGAATTTTATGTGTGTTTGTGTCTATACACTTCACAGTGCTTTGGCAAATGTATAGAGTTCTGTAACAATCATCACAATTAGCATACAGGACTGTTTCCTCACCACCAAAAATTCCCACCATGTGCTGCCCACTTGAAATCAAGCCCTCCTTGTACTTCTAACCACTAGAAAGTACTGATTTGTTGTTCTGAATAGTTGTGCTTTTTTCAGAATGACTTAGGAGTGAAAATTGACTGAATGGAATCTTGTGAGTCTGTTTTGTTTCACTTAGCATAATGCATTCAAGGTTCATCCATATTACTAAGTGGGTCAATAACAGGTTCATTTTATTTTTTTTGCTGAGTAGTAGTACATTTTTAGGACGTACCAGAGTTGGCTTTTCCATTCTTCAGTTGGATAACATGTAGGTTTTTGTAGTTTTGGAGGATTATAAACAATGCTGTGATAAATGTTTATATACAGGTTTTTGTGTGAACACAAGTTTTAATTTCTGTAGAGCAATTATCTAGGAGGTGAGTCATATGGTAAGTGTATGTTTAAATTTAAGAAATAGCCAACCTTTTTTCCAGAATGGCTGTACCATTTTATCTTCTCATAATGTTTGATAGATCTAGTCCGTTGTTCTTACTAGCACTTTGTATTGTCAAGCTATGTGTTTGTTTTAGCCATTCAAATAGGTAGATAGGGGTATGTTGCTGATTTTAATTTGTATTTTCTTAATGACCAATGGTGTTGAATATCTCTGTGTGTTTATTTCCATTCTATGTATCTTCTTTGGTGAAGATATATAATAGGCAAAACATTTGCCTGTTCTTAAAATGGGTGTTTTTTCTTTTTGTAACTTTTGAGACTTTTTATGTTCTACATACAAGTCTTCTGTTGGATAACAGAAACGGCAATATTTTCTCCCATGTAAATTGTCCTTTTATTCTCTCAGTATTGTCATGTGAAGAGCGAAGCTTTTTTTTTTTTTTAATTTTGGTAAATTCACATTTGTCTTCTTTACCTTTTATGGATCAGAACTCTTTGCTTAACCCAAGATCATAAAGATTTTCTCCTCAAAATTTATTATTTAAAAGTTTACATTTATACCTGTGATCTATTTTAAGTTAATTTTGTGCAAAGTTGGAGATGTAGGTTGAAGTTTTTTCTCTCCCTCTCTTGCTTTTTTTGGTGGGCGGTGGGGTGAAGACTACTTTCTTGACTGAATTGATCTTTAAACTTAACAGTTGACTACATTTGTGTGGATCTGTTTCTCTGCCCTCTGATTTGTGGAGTTGATCTGTGTGTCTTAATTCCACCAATACCACAGTCTCTTGCTTATGGTAGCTTTATCATAAGTTTTAAAATCCGGTGGTGTGCATTTTTCAACTTTGCCCTTCTAATAGTAATTTCTTAATATTATTTAATATCACTCTATTTTCAATTTTTCCCAGCTACCTCAGGATTATTTTTGTTGGGTTGTTTTGTTTGAATCAACACCTAAATCCACTTTGACACACTGAATTTGGTTGTATGTCTCTTAAATTTTTTCTATAATACTTCTCCATTCTTCTGTCCCCTTTCATGTCTTAAGAAACCAGGTTGTTGGTCCAGTGGAGTGTCCCACTTACTGGTTTTGGCTGACATTTTTCTTCCTGGTGTCATTCAAATTGTTGTATTCTTCATACATCTTGTGAACAGGTAATTAGATCTCGATTGGATTTGGGTTTAGATTTTGACTGGGTGACTTCCCAGGCTCCTTTCTAAGTTTTACATTAAGGGGTGCACAGTGGTGATATTTGGATTTTAGAATTCATTTTGCATTTATTAGAAGGTTTATATACAGAAGGACTACTTGATCAACTCTTTGATTACCCTGGAATGTATTTTGGGTCCCTTAGCCAGGACACAGATTTCTTTCCTTAATTTGTCAATTTTCATATGATGAGTTGGTGCCCTGGCAACTTCTAATTGAGACCAATAGTTATGAACTTAAGGATTTGTCGTCACTTGGCATATTTAAATCCACTGGATTTAAGTCCACTGGAAGCTCCTTCACCTTGACATTAACCCATTAGTTCTTACTAGCTTTCTTGCTTTCTGCTTCAGTAATATCCTAAATTAATTTTGTACACTTCGTATCCTATTGCTGAACTTGGCCTTTTCTCCAAAGAATCTTTGGAACCTTTTAATCGCTGATAGACTCCAGAGACCATATTTTGGGAACTATGGAAAAATAGGTAAATTTTAAATGTTGGCTGTGTGGTGGTTTTCAGGCTTTTGGTTCTAAAGCATAAAAATCCTCAGGAGTACCTGGGTGGCTCGGTCGGTTAAGGACCCGACTTTGGCTCAGGTCACAATCTCAGGGTTGGTGAGTTCCAGCCCCACATCAGGCTGTCTGCTGTCAGTACAGAGCCTGCTTCGGATCCTGTCTCCCTCTCTCTCTGCCCTTTGCCTGTGCTTGCTCGCTCGCTCTCTCTCTCTCTCTCTCTCTCTCTCTCTCTCAAAAATAAACAGTAAAAAAATTAAAAAAAATGCTTTTAATGTTTATTTATTTTTGAGAGACAGAGAGTGACAGAAAATGATCAGGGGAGGGGCAGGGAGAAAGGAAGACATAGAATCCAAAACAGGCTCCAGGCTCTGAGCTGTCAGCACAGAGCCCGACACGGGGCTTGAACCCACAAACCATGAGATAGTGACCTGAACTGAAGTTAGATGCTTAACTAACTTGAATGAGCAACCCAGGCTCCCCCCCCCTTCCAAATGTTTGCAATTATTAAAAAAATCCTCAGAGAAAGTTTATAATATCCTTATAATCCATTATTAAGACTCAGTTAAAAGGAATGGCCCTGGGATAGGAATTTACCAACCCCAAGTCCTAAAGTGGCTGCCCTGAATTTGCATATTAGTCTACTTAGTTAATGAAACCGTTAGAGCTTTCTCAGGGGACAAATTCAATGAAAGATTTCTTTGAGGCAATGATTCACTACAATGTAAATGAATTGTTGCTGCCAATAGGGCTGGAAGGTCCTTACATTAAAAGGGGGGCCACTCCTAGCCATATATCAAGATTTGGTTTATATCAGGTCACCAACTTCGTTTTCACCAGCGTCATACTTCCTTTCCTGTCATATTTGCTCAGTGGAAATTGGGAGAAAAAGGCATGCTCCAGCTTTAAATCTGCTATGAATATACAAATTTTTATTAAGCTAGACAACAGTGTGAATACAAAACTTTTAAGTGACACTATTTATATGGAACTAGCTAGATATTTCCATGTCATTACCCTGAATAAAGTTATGCTACACTTTGCATAAATGTATTTATACTCCTTTTTGCATTGGGAAATGACGTTTCACTCAGTCCTGATGCCAGCTGCAGTGCACAAAGCACCATATAACTTAGCGGTCCTGTTGACAATATTGAGGCAGGTGCAGTATATTGCCTCAGTCTGTCTCCTTTCTCATATTAAAAAAAAACAAGGAAGGTCAAAGATTGTTGGATTCTGTTATTTAAAATTCGCATGAGGAACTGTCTCTTGTTCTGTGAACCCAGTCATTATCCATGATCTGTACGTCCTTTGCCTACTTGGTTTTATTTTATGTTATTTTATGTTATTGTGCAGAATAATGTTTTGCATTTGCAAAATGTATATGAGAAGTTTCCCTAACATTAGACTCCCTTTATCTCCATCTGTATTATATCTACATCTATACCTATAGCTGTATCTACATCTGTACCTACATTTAGCCAGCTAGCTAGACTAGTAAATTTTTGGTGAGCTTTTCATTATGTTTCTTTATCCATTGTTGGCTAGCACGTATCACCCAACATCCTAGAGTACTAATATTTTCTTCTAAACCATTTATGGGTATCCTAGCAAGTAACTATTTACAGGCATCTGAATGTTGACATGTATGTGTACTTGATGTCAAATTAAACCTGTAATGTGAAAGATAATTTCCCAAGGAAAGATGTGCATAATACACTCTATATCCGGTCCTCCATCATGCACCTTGATGACTGGCTTGTGCTCCCTGTAATTTCCCCAGGTTCTCCTACCAATGATGACATTCACAGTACTTTTGTAGGGAGAACAGAGCATATCCATTTATCATACAGCATGGTATCAGAGGCCTTTATAAATATTTTGGTTCTATGTATATTTAAACTGAAAAAAAAAAAAACCCTCTGCAGTTATGGCCTTAAAAACAGCTCCATTGACTTAGCCCTCATACCACATGACAATCCATTGTGTAGCACTGGGGCACACCATTCCTCTTGTCTTAGCATTTATTTATGAATTTTACATGAAATCATTACCATTTCTGCATTCAGTTTTTCTGCAGCGGCGGAAGCAGGGATCTAAACAGGCTGTTACATCTCAAAGACACGTTCATTAGGCCTGAATTATGAGTTCAGCATATCCTGAAAATAGGAACTGCTCAGAACCTCCTCACAGCTGTGGTTTTGCTTCTATCCTGCAACTGCCATTGCCCTGTACAAAATGACGACTCCATTCCACACCCACCAGATGTTTTTGCCCTTGTTTTATGGTGTTAGCTTTGATTACAGAAAGCTTGGGTTTTATCAAAATCTATATAGGCTGCTTTTAAGAAAGATGGGGAGAGAAAACAGAAGGTTGTTGACACTAGTATAAAGGTGCTAGAAAAATCTGTCTACTGGCTTCAGTCACTTCAGAAGATAGAAGAATATGAGGATTTTATATTGGGAAAGATGAATTGAAGAGAGGTAACATTTTAAAAAGATGGTGGCTTACAAAATAGCATGTGCTTTCATCATAAACAGAAGGTAAGAAATATCACCACCAATCTTGTCTGGAACCAAACACTTAAAGTAACCTTTATTAATTTTTGTTAATGTTAATATCCTCATGGTAGAGTCATTGGACAATTTTACGAAAATCTCATTATCCAAATAGAGATACCTCTTGGAAGGTACCAATTATGTATTTAGGCCACCCATATTGTGTAAGGTTAATGAAATCTCCTACGTGTAAAATATTTATCCTGAAGGCAGAAAAAGGAATAAAGGAGTTTAAGATTCCATAAAAATAAGTAAATAAGTAAAAGTAGTGAAGAAATTACAATTAATACATAGCCTTCTTGGCTTTGGATCCATCCATGTTCATGTTAATATGTTTAATACATATTTACTCTGTGTTTATTACTTGTCAAATACTCTTGTAGTTGGAGGTAATTATAATATGAAAGCCAGGATGGAGGAATAAAAATGAACCTTTCTCATGTGTCTGGTGTATTCCAAGTACATTTTATGTATCCTACTTTATTTAACCCTTACAGAAATTTCTATGAAGAGGAATTTATATTGTTTCATTACAAACTATGATAGTAGCTTAAAGATGATTAATTGCCCTTTCTAGTGTTGTGGAGGCAGAACACATTCTCTTCAGATATATTTTTATTAAATGATGCTACTTCATTTGAGTAACATCCTGAAGGATAAATCAAAGTTTGCCATTAATTACACCTAAAAGAATGACATTCCAGGTCAAGACTCAGAGAAAAGAAAAAACATTGTTCTTTCTGGTAGTTGGCCTGAATTCACTAAGGTTGGAGTGCAGGTTGAATGAAGGGGATGAGGAATATGAAGCCTGATGCCTTGGCCCACAGTATAGAAAGTGTTTGGGGGTGCCTGGGTCGCTCAGTGGGTTACATATCTGACTCTTGGTTTCAGCTCTGGTCATAAACTCAAAGTTTTATGAGTTTGAGCCCCACATTGGTCTTCATGATGGCAGCGCAGAGCCTGCTTGGGCTTCTCTCTCTTTCTCTGTCTCTCTCACTCTCACTCTTTATCTTGCTCTCTGCCCCTCTCCCACTTGTGCTGTTTTTGTCTCTCTCAAATAAGAGGATAAATTATTGATGAATAAATCACATACAATAAAATGCATTAATCTTCAAGGCAATCGATCTGTGAGGGTGGTGTTCTTTACACACTACTGCTTCAAATGCTTATCTCTTCCTTTTTTGGAAACACATGCACAGACACATCAGAAATATTGTTTTACCAGCTTTCTGGGCATCCCTTAACTCAGTCAAGTTGACTCACAAAATTAATCATCACAATGATCATTTTCCTGCCTCCTGGAAAACTTACATAACATTCCTGTAGTATATGTCTGTTGGCAGTAATTTCTCTCCGTTTTTGTTTGTCTGATAACAATTATTTATTTCAGTGTGATGTTTATAGCAGCACTTTCAACAATAGCCAAATTATGGAAAGAGCCTAAATGTCCATCAATTAATGAATAAAGAGGATGTAGTTGACATATACAATGGAATACTACTTGGCAATGAGAAAGAATGAAATCCTTCCATTTGCAACACTGTGGATGGAGTTGGAGGGTATTATGCTAAGTGAAATAAGTCAATCAGATAAAGGCAGATACCATATGTTTTTACTCATATGTGGAACTTAGGATGCTTAACAGAAGACCATGGGGGAAGGGAAGGGGAAAAAATAGTTACAAACAAAGACAGAGGAAGGCAAACCATAAAAGATTCTTCTGTAAGGAGAACAAACTGAGGGTTGATGGGGGGATGGTGGGGGAGAGGGGAAAATGGGTGATGGGCATTGAGGAGGGCGCTTGCTGGGATGAGCCCTGGGTGTTATATGTAAGCGATGAATGATGGGAATCAACGCTCAAAACCAAGAGCACACTGTACACGTTGTATGTTAGCCAACTTGACAATAAATTATTTTAAAAATGTCCTTTGACACTAAAATTTTTTTCAAATAAAAAAATAATTTTTTAACCTTTTACTTATTTTTTTAGAGCGCTAGAGAGACAGCGTATGAGCAGGGGGAGGAACAGAGAGAGAGAGGGAGACACAGAATCCAAAGCAGGCTCCAGGCTCTGAGCTGTCAGCCCAGAGCCCTATGCAGGGCTTAAACCCATGAACAACGAGATAATAACCTGAGCCAAAGTTGTACGCTTAACTGACTGAAACCACCTAGGTGCCCTAATTTCACTGTAATTTTTAAAGGATATTTTCATAATACATAGAACTCAAGAATGACATTTTTTTGATATTTAAAAAGTGTTTAATTTTCTTCTGCCTTGCTTAATTTCAGATGAGAAGTCTGTGATCTTTTGTATCTTTGTTCCTCTGTGTGTAATAGGTCTTACTTCTTGAGCTGCTTTATGACTTTATCACTGTTTTTCATTAATTTAAAAAATGCCTTGTGTGATTTTCTTAGTGTTAATCATTGGGCTAGTTAAGCTTTTTGGACCTGTAGGTTTATAGTTTTTATCAAATGGATAATTTTGGTCATAATTAGTTGAGTATTTTTGAGTCCCCCCCCCCCCCCCGCACATTCTTTTTGTTATATATATGTTAGACACTGCTTGATAGTGTCCCATAGGGCCCTGAGGCTGTGTTTATTTTTTATTCTTTTTCATTTTATGATTCACTTTGAGTCATTCCTAGTGCTAGGTATTCACGTTTATTCATGTCTTCTTCTACATCTAATTTGCTATGCTCTTTGCCAGTGAAATTTTCTTTTCACATACTGGATTTTGAATTTTCTGAAGTTCCATCTTGTAAGTTGTTTCACCTTCTAATTCTCTGTACATAGTGTTCGTATGTTCTTTCTGTCATCGTTTATATATTCTTTAAAATTCTTGAGCATGTTTATAATACCTGTTTTAAAGTCTTTGTCCATTTCATCATCTCTCTTGCTTGTAGGACTGCTTATTGTAACTTACTTTTCTCCTGGTTATGTGTCATATCTTTCTGCTACCTCACATGGGTATTACCTTTTTAATTGTATTCCAGACATTTTAAATTTTATGTTGAGTGTTGGATTTGTTCTGGAAGGCAGTTGAGGTATTTGAAGATCAGCTTGATTCTTCAAAGGCTTATTTTTAAGCTTTTTTGGGGGGCAATTCTATAAAGTAAGCCTTTATTCTAGGTTGAATTTAGCCATACTACTAAGTCACAATCCTTTGAGGTTTATACCACATACTTCCATGTATTTATTAAGGTCTCTCCTACTCTTCTGGTAAGTACTTGAACAATTCTCAGCCCCTAGTGTTTCAGATTGTGAATAATTATTCTTTGCTGGCAATTATTCTTTGCTTGGCCTCAGGGAGTTTCATCTTGTGTATATTCACATTGGTGTTCAGATAAGGTCAAGAGGACAAACACAAAGATTTCTGGAAGATGTTCTTTCTGTAACACTACCTGGTTTGGTACTCTATCCCCCAAAATCTAGCCACTTCAGCCTGTTCAACTCAGTAACACTACCAAACAATGCTTTCCATTCCATTTGTCATAGTTGAGAAATTTCCACTTAGCAGAGAGCTGAGTAAGTCATAGAGCTCATCTTAATTGTCTTCCTTCTGACAGGGATCAAGTTCTTGTGCTTCGTGTTGTTGAATGTCATAAAACAGTTACTCCATATTTTTTAAAGATGTTTACTTATTTGGAGAGACAGCACATGTGTGCAAATGGATGAGGGGCACAAAGAGGGACAGAGAGAGAAACCCACACAGGCTCCATGCTGTCAGCGCAGAGTCTGACATAGGTCTCAATCTCACAAACCATGAGATCATCACCTGAGCTAAAATCAAGAGTTGATTGCTTAACCGGATGAGCCACCCAGGGGCCCATTCATATATTTTGTCCAGTTTTCAATTGTTGATGGTGGGGGAGTAATTCTCGTGAGGTGAGTATTTATGTGGAATGATCGATGTGCACCTTGAAATCCCAGACAACAAAGTCCTGTTTGATTTTAAATCACCATAAGTAAGTCTTCAAAACTACCTGAATTTCTTATTTTTGCATAGTAAATCAGACTACTCTTAGAATTTAGGACTACTAAAAATAGTAAGACTAAATGAAAAAGAAAACCTCTTAAAAACAGTGAGCTAACAACATGGTGAAGAATTCTTAGGCCAAAATGAGTGAAAGTTGAAAACACAGAAAGCTAAATCTGGCTCTCAAATATGCTTTTGTATTGAGAATATTTGCCAATCTGGATGAAATAGCTGTGAAACTGAGTGTAGTTTTGGTGGTATTGGCAGAATATGTATAATGATATTAAGTATTGTCAAGGATGATGGGCAACTGGGACATTCATACTTCACTGGTGGGAGTATCGTTTGTATATAGCCAGTTGGGAAAATTTTGTGTTTAGTAACTTTGAAGGTGTACATGGTATATGCTCTAGTCCCTTCATTTATATGCATATACTTAGAGAACTGTGTGCACCTATGCTTCAGAACTCATGTACAAAAGTGTTCGTCATACAGCTATTTGTAATAGTGAAACATAATGCCATTATAAACAACCCATGTCTATCAACAGGAAAATGAATATCAAATATATGGTATAGTTATACAGCAGAATTTTAGGTAATGACAGAAATGTATGGCTACATGCAGTATCTTGAATGAATCTTCAAAACATTAAATAGAAACCAAAAGGAGTATATACAGTTTGATTTCATTTACACACATGTACAAAATAAGTGAACTAAGCCATATTGTTTACAGCCACATAAATAGTAAAAATATAAATAAATCCAAGAATAGGCCTACAACTGAAGAATAGTGACTATCCCATAAAAGAGATCGAGCCATTTGTGGCAACATGGATGGGTAGAGAGGATATTGTGCTAAATGATACAAGTCAGACAGAGAACAACAAATATTTCACTTACATGTGGATCTAAAAAATAGATGAACAAACAAAAACAGGAACAGATCCAAAAATAGAACAAACTGGTGGTTGCCTGAGGGAAGGGGCTTAGGGGGATGGGCAAAAAGAGGCAAGGGGGAGTGGGAGTACAGGTTTCCCATTAAGGAATGAATATGTCACAGGGGTGAAAAGCCCAGCATGGGGAATATTGCCAGTGGTATTGTTGTAGCATCGTTTGGTGACAGATGGTAACTGTGCTTGTGAACATAGCTTAATGTATAGAGTTGTGGAATCACTGTATTGTACACCTGAAACTAAGGTAGTAACATTGTGTGTTAACTATACTTTCAGTTAAAAAAAAGATAGTGACTACCTATAGGGGAGGAGGCAGCAGTGTTTTGAATGAGAAGGGGCAAGTAATATTTTTCCAGAATCCCAGAAATGTTGTTTATACTGAATTGGGTGGAAGTTACACAGATGTTCCCTTTGTAGGTGTTGATAAAATTATGTATTAGGGATTATACAGTTCTCTGTACATCTATTTTCACAATAAGAAAAGTTTTTTTTTAATTTTTTAACGTTTATTTATTTTTGAGAGAACATGTGCTAGTGGGAGAGGGCCAGAAAGAGGGAGACAGAGGATCCAAAGCAGGCTCTGCGCAGTGAGCACAGAGCCTGACATGGAGCTTGAATTCACTAACTGTGAGATCATGACCTGAGACGAAATCAAGAGTTGGCCAATTAACCGACTGAGCCACCCAGGCACCCCAGAGTTTTAAAAAAATGTTTCAGTTTGGGCTGTCCTTATCCAGTTGAAAAATAATGTGAGCCATGAATTTCAGACTCATCTATCATTTAAAATTTTCTACAAGTCTTTTAAAAAGGTAAAAAGAAACAGGTGAGATTAATAATGTATTGAATTAAACCCACTGTAGCTAAAATATCCTTATTTCAACATAAAATCAACATGAAAAAATACTAAGTTATATTTTGTTTTTTTAATCCCTGAGTCTTGAAATCCAGTATGTATTTTCTGTTTACAGCACATCTGTTACCATTAGCCATATTTCAAGTGTTGGCTAATGGTAATCTTATTGGGTAGTCCAAGTTTAGGCTCTGAGTGACATTTAGCTGTGTGGACTTGAGCAAAGACAACAGATTTATAGAAGTGGTCAAATACACAGATTATGATCTTGGCACAGTAGCAGTGAGTTTGAAAACTGAGGCGGATAATGATCAGGTAGAGAGAGCAATTGATCATAAACTGACAGTCCATTGAGTGGCTGAATCTACAAGTAGGTTTGAGGTAAGTCTAATTGATTTGAAGGTACTAAATGAAAACAAGGAAAGTGAAAGGGAGCCACACAGACCATACCCAAATCCTATTCTGTCACAGAGGAAAGTTTGCATTCCTCTGTGCCCTATTTTTCTCACCTGCAAAATCATTTGATAATACCTTACAGATTTGTTAGTGAGATAGTGAATAAAAAGTTGCACAACTGAAAAAGAATGCTTTTAATCCATTCATTTGATGACTACATTTGAGCACCTACCGTATGCCAGGTGCTGCCTCCCTCAGTGCAGATCCAGACCTCAGTGAACATTAGCTTTTGTTTTTGTAATAAACAGTGATGAAACTCTAAGTCCATTCTCCATTTGACCTCATTTCACAGAGTTGCTCTGTTTAAACTGAGCACTCTAAAATGAGGGCATTTGGAGGCCATGTGAAAGGGAGAACTAAGAATGCCTCATGGAGTTAAAAATTGTGGGGGCAAGCCTTTTCTTTCCTGAATGAGCCTTAAGGACCTGAGCCTTAATTAAAGACTTAACAAAATAAAGTAAGTGTGTAGGATATAGTAGGGATTTGAGGGGACGTAAATGAGGTAAAAATTTATTTTTGAATATCTTCTTTTTCTAAGTTTATTTATTTTGAGAGTGGGGGGAGGGGCAGAGAGAGAGAGAGAGAGAGAGAGAGAGAGACAGAGGGAGAGAATCCCAAGCAGGCTCTGCACTGTCAGCCCAGAGCCTGATGCAGGGCCCGATCTTGGGAACTATGAGATCATGACCTGAGCCAGAATCAAAAGTCTATTGCTTAACTAACTGAGCCACCCAGGTACCCCTGAATATATTCTTGTTGAATAGTGAAATAATTAGTTTAATTCTAGGCTAGCTAAGTGTTTTTCATGAAAAATCAAAACACCTTCTACAAAAATCAGTCTCTGTATTAAGGAAATGCTCATTTGTATTTCTCTTAGATTAACCTAGGACTTTACTCTTCCTTAAGTCTTTTCTTCATTGAGATAGAATAACACAGGGCCTCAAAGTGTAATATAGACATACCACCTCCTCACATTGGGGGAGGACTTCTGAAGGATAATTATGTACGAAAGTGGCAGGATCACACTTGCATCTTAGAAACGTTGCTTGGTTTTGAGGTGCAGTGGATTGGAGAGAGGCCAGAAGGAGGCTGAGATTCTTTTTAGGAAGATGCTGCCATGGTCCAGGAATAACTCAGTGGTACATTAGAGGAGTAAATGTGCTACCTGTTGAGATTAAAAAATAAAACCTGTGGTCTAAGACCTTAAATGGTCTACAAGCAAGGACTCTGGAGCCCAACTGCCTGTCCTTGAATTCTAGCTCCCCCCTGACTGACTGATTTTGGACTAATTTAATCTCCCTCTGGCTCCATTCCCTCATTTGTAAAAACAGAGATAACGGTAATACTTATCTCATAGGTTTGCTGTAGGGATTAAGTAAGGTAATGCTTGTAAAGATTTTAGAAAAGTGCTTGACACATAGTAGGTACTGTATAAGTGTTTATTAAATAAATACAATAAATAGATATGAGAGGATTTGAGAAGAAGAAGAGTTCACTTTGTTTATATTAAACTTGGTACACGTGAGTGGCAATCAAGGGATGATGTTTTGTAGGCAGTTGGATATACCAGTCCAGAATTTCAGAGAATGATTTCAGAGAATGCCATGGTCCAGGAATAATTCAGTGGTACATTAGAGGAGTAAATGTGCTACCTGCTGAGATTAAAAAATAAAACCCTCTGTGTGGGTTATGGTCATCATGTGTAAATACAAGTTTATGGTGTCTGGAAAATAGGAGTAAAGATTGCCCAGGAAGAGAATGTAGAGCAGAGGTTCTTAACTATTTTATCTTTAATCACAGCACAATGAGGAATCATTCTGCTAAAGCATTGTGGTTTAAAATTATATGGTAATGTTGAACTGAATTTTGATTAGTATCCCAAATGGGTCATTTTTCTACCAGTGCCTGATTAATTCAGGAGTTGTATGTCAATGTTGGCAGTCTAAAGCTTTAAGAATTGCTGGGGAAGGAAACAAGATTCACTTGGTTTAAAATCCCAATGTATTTCTTCAGCAGTATTGATATTCTTGTACTAGATTTCCTTGGAAAATACAGTAATTAGCGGCACATATTTGAAAAGTTTTAAAATAATAGGAGAGCTCTTCTTTGTACTTGAACACTATGCCATTGACAGGGTGTGACATGGGAAGAAAAAATTTGCTATGAGAAGCACCACAGAAGGGCCAAAAAACTTGAGTACTTGGTAGGATCTCTTTCCTTTATTATAATTTTTATGTCTAATGTGCTTTTTTTAAAAATACTTTTTATTTATTTTTGAGAGAGACTGAGTGTGAGCGGGGGAGGGGCAGAGAGAGAGGGAGACACAGAATCCAAAGCAGGCTCCAGCTGGCTCTGAGCTGTCTGCACAGAGCCTGATGCAGGACTCAAACTCACAAACTGGGAGATCATGACCTGAGCAGAAGTCAGATGCTCAACCAACTAAGCCACCCAGGCACCCCTGTCTAGTGTTTTTTTTTTTTTTTTTTTTTTTTTTTGAGACAGAGACAGAGCATGAACGGGGCAGGGGCAGAGAGAGAGGGAGACACAGAATCTGAAGCAGGCTCCAGGCTCTGAGCTGTCAGCACAGAGCCTGACGCGGGGCTCGAACTCACGGACCGTGAGATCATGACCTGAGCCGAAGCCGGACGCTTAACCGACTGAGCCACCCAGGCGCCCCTAGTGTGCTTTTTAAAAAATTTTATGCAAATATAGGGGCAGAGATGTTTTTATAACAATGTTATTGAGCTATAGTCAATATGCCATAAATTGATCCTTTAATTAAATGAATTAATTTAAATTTAAATTTGAGTTTACATACAGTACAGTATTGGTTTTGGGAGTAGAATTCAGTGATTCATCACTTAGGTACAACACCCAGTCCTCATCACAACAAGTGCACTCCTTAATGTACATCACCCATCTAGCCCATCCCCTACCCACCTCTCTCCATTAAGCCTCAGTTTGTTTTCTATGGTTAAGAGTTTCTTGTGGTTTGTTTCCATCTCCCCCTCCCCTTTTCCCATACCTGTTTTGTTTCTTAAGTTTCACATATGAGCAAAGTCATATGGTATTTGTCATTCTCTGGTTATTTCATTTAGCATAATACCTTGTAGTTCCATCCGTGTCATTGCAAATGGTGTGATTTCATTCTTGATGGCTGAGTAATATTCCATTGTATATGTACACCACATCTTCTTTATCCATTCATCAGTTCATGGACATTTGGCCTGTCTCTGTAGATTGGCCATTGTTGATAATGGTGCTGTACACATCTGGGTGCATATACCTCTATGGATCCGTGTTTCTGCATCCTTTGGGTAAATACCTAACAGTGCAATTGCTGGATAAATTGATCCTTTTAAAGCGAACAACAGCTCCATATTTTTTATATATTCACAGAGTTGTGTTACCATCACTCATTGTAATTTTAGAACATTTTCATAACCCTCCAAAATAAACTTTATCCTTAGTAGCAGTCACTTTGCATTCCCCCCACCTCCCAGCTCTTGGCAACCATTGGTCTACTTGCTGTCTTTATGGGTTTTTCTATTGTAAATAAATTCTTTATAGCAATACTTTAATTCAGCTTGCATATTAAGCAAGATAGAATGTTGCTTAAATCCTAAGCGTGTAGCTTCAGCGTAAAAGTCACTGAATCTTCAAAAAGTAAATATGCTTGTGGATCTGCCACCTAGGTCCAGAAATAGGATATTATTCACACTCCAGAAACTCCTTCTGGCGCCCCCTTACCATCCCTATTACTTAGGGGTAACCAATTATTTCAAATTGTCACCCTTGGTAATTTTTTATCTGTTTTTGAACATTAAGTTAATATTCACATATTTAGTTTCTTTTGTTCAGCATTATTTTTGAGATTTGTGTTTTATTTACTGTCGATTCTTTTCAAAGAAGTCTTTCTTACCTTTCTCAGGGGGACAAGAGTTGTTTTTTGGATTATTTTCCTTGTTCTTGGTTTCTCTTCAATTTCATTATAATATGTCTAGATTTAGATTAATTTCTTTTGATGTTCCTTGGAGTCACTTGATGCTTTTGATTATATGGGTTGATTCTTGAGAGGATTATCAGTCATTATATGTTCCAATATTGTTTTTCTCCTGTTTCTGCTCTCTTCCTGGCTCTTTAAATAAAAACTTTAATTTTTTCTCCACTCTATTCTTTAAAAAGCCAATTTTATTAGTGTATAATTTATATACAACAAGATGTGCAGTTTTTAAGTATAGAGTTGAATAAATTTTGACGAATATCTGCTCCCATGTAGCCACCACCCCAGTCAAGATAGAGCGCATTTCCACCTGTGCAGTAAGCATTCTCCCATGGATTAGGCTTGCCTGTTCTTGAACTCCCTATACATGAGATTACAGAATATATACTCTCTGGTTCATGGCTCTTCTGCTCACACAGTGTTTGGGAGATTCACGTGTTGTTTCATGTATGAAAAATTCATTCCTTTCCAATTCTGGTAAGGAATTTATTATACAAACATATCTTTATCCATTCATGCTTTGATTACATTTGCATTGTTTGTAGTTTGAGGCTATTCACATAAATCATTCTGAACATTCTCAGGCACAACTTTTTTGTGGACTAAAGATAATTTTCTCTCTGCCTTTCTAGGTACTTGGCTGAGTTGCCCCCCTATAATAAGAGGCAGATTAACAAGAGAAAAATGAATAGAAGTTTAATAACATGTATACCTCCTGTGTACATGGCAGAGACCCAGGAAAATTGAGTAACTCCCTAAAATGGGCAAAAACACCACCTTAAATATCATCTCCAGCTAAAGGCAAAAGAAGATGCTGGTGGTGGGGCATCAGTTAGGGGAGGTTACCAGGAAAAGTATACTAAACAAGGATATGCTTGTAACATAGATTTCAGTCCTTGCCTTCTCCACTGATAAGCATTTCTAAAGAGTGAGAGTCACCCTCCTCCTCCTGGTACAGAGAACAAGACACTCTTACAAATGGAGATTTCCTTTATAAATGTCTCTTACAGAAGGGCAACTTCTCTTTTCAGAGCTTTTTCTGTGTGTGCTGGATCTTAAAAAATAATCAGCCTAAAATAATCATTATGCCAAAGAGGCGTATTTTTGGCTGGCATATTCTTCTCCCCTTCAGCCTTTTGAGAGTCGTAGCTGCTGTTTTTCTTTGAGCTTCCGAATGTTGTCCAAATTTAACCTGGATCCAGACAGGGAAGGGTCTTGGGAAATGATCTAAACCACCTTAGAAAAAGAGTAGTGAGGCAAAGTTGTATTTTTCTGGTTTAGATTTTGTTAAAACATTTTTTTCAGATCTGGTTGGTCATTTTTTCATATCAGGTATGTTTTGAGATGTCTGTAGAAATGCATCATTCTGTTTGATCTTTGCAAATCTGGTTGGACAAAAGTTTCCCATCATTTCCCTGTTAGCAGATTTCTTCTTATTTGTCATTATTTTATGAATTTGTTTATTTTTATACATTCTTGTATTAAAGTGTTGATTTTTAAAATTTATGGGAATTACCTATATAAGTATGTTTCTTTTTATCTGGTTTGTTTTATGTATTGCAAATATTTTCCCTGGGTTATCATGTTCCCTTTATATTTATTGATGTGTTAATACTTTACATAAAACATTTAACATTTTTAGATGTCCCAACTGAATATTTTTCCCTTATGATTTCTACTTTGGGACTTGTTCTTAGAAAGCTCTTTCCCTGACCCTGAAGTTTACATTAAAATGTATATGTTGATACTTCACAGTTTTTAAATGTTTGTGATCATATTTTAGAAGTTTTTCTCCTAAACTTTCAACATGTAAAAGAGTTTTCTGTTATTTAATTGAATTGAGCAGACATTTATTAAATGTCCATAGGATGCTGGTCTTGAGATGGTGATGTAGAAATGAATGAAGCTCCTACCCTTGAGAAAAAAATGTCTAATGAATGATCTTTATATGTAAACAGTCACCATGATGAGATGTGATAAATAGTTGCTTAGAATTCTTACAAACAAAATTTAGAGAAAATGTTGCTGCATGTCTGAAAGGGATATCTGGTCAATAACATTTATTTATTAATGACATATGAAGAAACAGGTGACAAAGGTATAAAAATGTGGTCTTGTTAACAATAGTTTGAATCATAAAATGATGAACGTTATGCTGTAACTAAATAATTCACAGGATACAGGTTAGCATTAGGCACAGGGGATACCTTCGGTCACTGGAGGCTACTGACATGGTCAGAACCAGCCTCCAGAAATGTCTTTGACCCTCGCATTAGAGACTTTTTGATTGGAGGGTAACATACGAGTGTTCAGCATTGTATGCAAAAATAGTGCTTATGAAGGGAATCTGGTTTGATTTGAAGCATTTTCTTGTTACTTCATTAGATAG
This sequence comes from Felis catus, assembly GCF_018350175.1. NCBI lineage: Eukaryota > Metazoa > Chordata > Mammalia > Carnivora > Felidae > Felis > Felis catus. The sequence continues at coordinate 21,632,646 of NC_058386.1, forward strand.
GTTATTTGCCTACCCCTTATCTGCAGATAGCTGTATGTCATAAATCCACCGATTCTAGGGTTTTTTTTACATTTTAAAAACCTGCTGAGAAATAGCATTTGTACGTTGACAAGGAGGTCATTCAAAGTCCATTGTTCACCTGGTGATTGGGGACAAAGTCAAGGGCCTGCTGGTAAGCCTTTGTTGCACAGGGCTTTTCCTGTCTGTTATTTTGAGATCATCTCCTATAATTATTTTATTGTCCTTGTGTAGTGTTTTCCTTTTTATACAAGTGTTGTCTGAGAGGCTAATATTTTCCAAGCAGTGTACTAAATATTTTTTACAAGTTATTTCGGGGTAAAACTGTAGATTCAACTCTTGCAACCTTTAAGGTAATAAGATACTAATATGAAGTGTTCCAGGAAGAAAATAGGTGAAAACAACTTTTATTTGCTCTAACGAATACAAGTGATTTTTCTTTTGAGCACATCTATTACAGGTAATAGTACTATCATTTTGTATTTGTCTAATACTTATAAGAAACAAAACTCAAATGGGCTGTACTCGTCATGGCTGGGTAGCAAACCACCCCAATACTCAGTGGCTTAAGACAACAACTACTAATTCTTTAGGTTGGCAATGCAGGCAAGGCTGAGTCGGGGTACTTTTTTTTCCCTACCACCTTGTTCAGTTTTTAAACTGACTGATTCAGATAAGAACACTTAACATATACTGTACCTATGTACAGTAGCTTTCTAAGACTTACTCATCTCGTGTACCTGAAACTTTGTACCGTTTGATTAATACCTTCTTCATTCCCCCTTTGTCCCCCAGCCTCTGGCAAACGCGTTGCACTCTCGGTGTCTATGAATTTGACTATTTTAGATTGATCATTTAACAGGAATCATGTAGCATTTATCCTCAAACCTGAGGACATTTATTTGTTTGATTTTTGCTCTTAGCTGGGTTCCCTCTTGCATCTGCCTTCATAATCAAGTCAACCATGTGGTCCTGATTCTTGTGTTGGCTGACTGTCCTCCATGGTGTGAGGAGACGACTGAGCTATATCTCTATGATCTCTTAGCAGATTAGCCTAGGTTTGTTCACCTGGCAGAAGTTTCCAAGAGAAGGAAGTGAATGTCGATTCACCAGGCTTTTTCAAAGCTTTGAAGGACCACAAAGTCGTCTGGCCCAGCCTAGAGTCAGTGTGAGAGGGGAAGTCCCAAAGATATGGATATAGGCAGGTGTCAACACACTGTGGGCCATGATTGCAGTAATCACCGCTAAATTTGAACTTTTAGAGAATATTGTTTGCTGTATTTTTTCCTCGGCTCTCAAATGGACATGTATCTGACCTCATCTTTTCTGTTTCTCTGTCACTCTTGTTCTCGTGGTTGCACATACACATAGGCCCACACACTTTCCGTCTTCCAGTAGAAATCAGACCTCCTTCATGGAGAACAGAGGGACCAGTAGTTGTTTCAGAATGATGACATTATTTCCCATTTCTTGCCTCATCCTAACTCTCTGAAACATCAGTAGGTTTTGGGGTATTATACAACCAGATTGCTATCAAAATTAAATTCTTGAATCAGCCTTTTTAAAAGAAGTATTTTTAAAAATGTGTTTCCAGTTTTATCAAAAAGTAATTGATGTGTCACTGTGTACGTTTAAGCATACAGCATGATGATTAGATTTATACATGCTGTGAGATAAGTTCAACTAATAGCCATCTTATGTAAATACAATAAAAGGAAAGGAATAAAGGAAGAAAATGTTCTGTTTGGGATGATAACTTTTAGGGTTTATTCTCAACTGCTTTCCTATGTATCATACAGCACTATTAACTGTAGTCATCGTGTGCTACATTACATCCTTTGTACTTATGTGTCTTTTAACTGGAGATTTGTACCTTTTGACCACCTTCTTCCAAATCTCTGTCTCCCAACCCCTCCACCCTTACCAAGTAGCTTTTTAAAGTGAACAAAAAATGATTGTAGACTCGTTATTGTTGAGGAGGAAAAATTTTCCTCTGTGCTCAAGGTTCTTTTGGCTTATATATATATAAGACAGATTAACAGGAGAAAATAATATGTATTTATTTTTAATTGTATTTATTTATTTTGAGAGAGGAAGCATGAGCAGGGGAGAGGTAGAGAGAGAGAGAAAAAGAGAATCCCAAGCAGGCTCTGTGCTGTCGGTACAGAGCCTGGCACGGGGTTGGGTCTCATGAACCACGGGATCATGACCTGAGCTGAAAGTAAGAGCCAGATGCTTAACTGACTGAGCCACCCAAGTACCATAGAAAATCATATTTAGTTCTGTCCTTTTTGGGGGGTCCATAAGAATATGAGGCCCCTAGGCAGTCAGGCAGCAGAGGTTATATGTCTGCCAGAGCTAAGGAAAAGGGATGAAAGGGCTGAGACTTCGAAGTAAGCAAGACCATTCACAAGAACGTAAAAAGAAGTACGTGTCTTGTAAAAAAAAATGTTTGCTGGGCCATACACAAACAATGGGACATAGAGAAGAATTTTAATGAACAGCCTTCACTAGGTTCTTCTGGGTCTACCACACCTAGTCATTTTAGGCTGTAGTTATCTGTGGTGATCCCTCCCTTCCTCGAGTGGGTCCTCTAAATTCTTTGAGGCCATTGGGGGTGGGGAGGCAAAAAAGAAAAACTTCTGGAGTTTTGTGTTTCTTAAAAATAATCAGCCTAAAATAATCCACATGCCAAAGAGACACATTTTGGGGTGGTAAATTTTGCTCCCCTACAACATCAACAAAGAATTGCTGAACACAGCAGCCAGAGCAGCGAGGCACTGCCAGAAAGGAGCCGCCTAACAAATTGCCTTGTGAACCTTGCTTCCATAGCTGTGCAACAGGGAGCCCAGGAAGCTTCCAAGTGTTAGTTTCTATTTGTGCTTTCCTTCAGTGTTAACTTCCAATTTAGGCTTTTTAAATGGAAACTCAATCTTAAAATCAGTTGGGATGCCAGAAAAGCAGTTTTTGAAGACGCAAGGAAACGAAGACATTATATTTATATAAAACATAGGCAGATGAGGAACTGTAATAAGAATTGGAGTGACTCGTATTCTAGAGTACTTTTTTTCCCCCTACCACGATCTATTCTTTATCACTAGATAACTCAGAAAGTTTGATTAAAAACTTTTAGAGATTACTACTGAAGTGCATTTTTAGAAAAACAAATAAATGTATGGTCAGCCCGATGGTCTGTATATGAATTACCTACTTGATCTCTGGCTTAGCATGTTTTTAAAATTTTTTTATACATATATTTATTTTTGAGAGACAGAGAGAGGCAGAGCACTAGTCGGGGAGGGATAGAGAGGGAGGGAGACACAGAATCCAAAGCAGGCTCCAGGCTCCAGGCTGCAGGCTCCAGGCTCCAGGCTCCAGGCTCCAGGCTCCAAGCTGTCAGCACAGAGCCCAGTGTGGGGCTGAAACTCACAAACTGTGAAATCATGACCTGAGCTGAAGTCGGATGCTTAACTGACTGAGCCACCCAGGCACCCCTGGCTTAGCATGTTTTTAATACATATTTAGGTTCAGTCCTTCATTTAGCGCCCTCTGAGGCCAAGCACCTTTTTATTCGGGCTAGTGTGCACCAACGCAGTTAATCTCATAATTAAAATGGGAGCTTAAAATGATATATGTTGGTGAGAATAGGATATAATTCATTGGAAAGTGGCAGCCCAGTCTAAATAGGATATTCCTTCTAAAGACACTCTGTAATAAAAGAACCATGTCCAACAAATCCTATCCACAGGTCTTAATTTCTGACTTAAGCTCTCTCTTTAAATTTTCACAACTAAGTGAAGAGGATTTTCATAAGGAAATGAAAATAAAATGTGAGTTAAAAAAAAAACAAAAAACCTTAGACTCAGTAAACATAAAATTGCTTTGCCAGGTAAGTAAGGGACATGTGCAAGTGCTCTCACTTTGAATTTGTCTACCTGTCTCCTTGAGGACAGTCACATGTAGTTGGTAGACCAATAGCAGCCCCTGTGTCCAGTCCATGAATCCACTATATACATAGCATAAAATTATTGACCTCATATAAAACAGTTTCTTGAATGCTCACCTTGGCAGCACATATTCTAAAAATGGAATGATGTGGGGGAGAGAAAGTATTTCATTTTATTTAAAAATTGATAAGTAGTTTTCAACAACTATTAACTGGAAAAAAAAGTACAGAAGTAGTGCAGATAGTTAGCTGTACTTTGGGTAAGAAAAAAGGTAAATAAGAAAATTATTTATCTGCTCATTTTTTTAAAAAAAAATTTACCCTGGCGGGATAAATCAGATATTGATGATAAATTACCTATAACTGGTGGGTGGGAATGGACAAATGGCAAAAACTGAAGATAGCACCTGTACTACATATTAATGTTATGGTGATGTTAAATTCCTGAATTTTATAATTATGCTGTTTATGTATTAGTACATTCTTGCTTTTAGGAAATACACACTGAAATACTCATGTGTACAAGGCCCTGATGCCTACAATCTACACTCCAGTGGTTCGAGGAAACAATGTTAGTAGTTGATGTGACAAGGAAGGTGTTTTTCCGTTTCATTCTTGGATCTCTTCTGTAAGCTTGAAATTCTTTTCAAATACAGAAAGGACACTTAGTTAGCTTAAAAGAAATATTCAGAACAGGAAAAAAAGAAAACTCAGCACCTGGCTGTTTCACCAACTTACCACACTGAACTACTACAGTGATGGACTTTTAACCTTGAGACCTTGGGAGGGATAATATGGTAATTTTTTTAGCTTGTATTTACCCTGGCAGAATTGTATGCAATATGGAAAAATCATGCATTACACGTTGCATCTAATTAATCTCCTGCCAGACGCTTAATCTCCTGTGAAATTCAGCTGCCTTGGAAATAATTTGACAAAGTGGCTTCACTTGTTAACAGTAAAGGTGTTTGAATATGCGAGCCAAATTATAGACTCCTCCATCATCTGTAGCTCAGTGGTGGCCTAAAAAGCAAAACCAAGGGCCAAGAGTGGTCAATTTTGAATTTCTTTGGATTTCTTTATTATCTGCAGAGTTACCAGATGTATCTTTCTGCCACTAAATATTAACCCTCACACCTGTAATTTCTTCTCTTTTTGTTTTTTTTTTTAAGTAGCCAATTTCTGGGGTGCATGAGTGGCTCAGTTTGTTGAGTGTCCCACTTCGGTTCAAGTCATGATCTTGTGATACAAGGCCCACATTGGGCTCTGTGCTGACAGCTCAGAGCCTGGAGCCTGCTTTTGATTCTGGGTCTCTCTCTCTCTCTCTCTATGCCCCTCCCCTGCTCTTGCGCTCTGTCTTTAAGGTGAAAAAACATTTAAACCATTTTTTTTAATATAAAGTAGCCAACTTCTGCCTTTAAATAATTTTTTAATGTTTATTTTTGAGAGAGAGAAAGAGAGACAGGCCAAACATGAGCAGGGTGGGGCAGAGAGAGAGAGAGAGAGAGAGAGAGAGAGAGAGACAGACAGAATCCAAAGGAGGCTCCAGGCTCTGAGCTGACAGCAGAAAGTCTGACGTAGGGCTCGAACTCATGAACCCCAGGATCATGACCTGACCCGCCCAACTGAGCTACTCCGGCACCCTCACCTGTGATTTTTAAGAGTAGATTTCAGATATTTGAATTCTTTAATCTCTGCTGTTTGAATAGAATAAAATAAAATAATGGAAGGTATTAGATACTTTTCAGCCAACACATTTGTTGACAATCAACTGAAAGTGAAACATTTTGACAATAGAAAATTGCCAAAGTTTGTACAAGTGGGCGCTGGGCCTGAGGAATACCTGCTATTTGAATCAGGTTCTTAGTGCCTGGATGAAGATGAAGAAACCAGGTGACAATCAGCAGTGGGGATGTGTTCAGGAAGAGGGTAAGGTACCTGTTGAGTACTTGCCAAAGTAATGAAATGAGCTCAAAATGAAAAACAAAAATGCAAAGATGAAACTGACCTCTGTGTAAACAGCCAGGTCAAAGTATTTGTTCTGTGGAGTAGGGGAAAGGATTATGGACCAAAAGCTGCGAAAGCAGGTATGTTTGACGTGTTGGGAGAAAAACAGAATGTGTGAGAATCACGACATGGCTCATGAACTGAAGGCCAGTGGGATCTGCTTTGGGAGACCTGTGAGGCCTGAGAGGTTTGGTTAAATGGCCCTGCCTCTCACTAGCAGTCAGCTGGACAGCTCACAGTCATCTTTTTTCTGGAGTCCGGGGTCCTCCCATGATGCACAGGGCACATTTACCTGGTTCAGATGGCAGTTTTTATACCTGATTTTAAACCTTTACCAGGGTTCATATCTGGTCTCTGGAGAAGTTTCATACCTACATTCCAGTCACAGAAGGTATCTCTCTTTAACACATTGGTTAATGTCTTCTGCATTTTAAATCTCAACTACTTGCATTCAGTATGATTTAAACAATGGAAGCAAAAGTTTTAACAGATACTAAAAAGTTGCCTGGAACTCTCTGGATTCATAGTACTTTGTATTAGTAGCTTGACGTATGATACCACTTTGCAGATACTGAACCAATCTGTTTTCTTTGTCTGTAATCCTTATCTCCAGCTCCTTCTGTGGCATCAAGGACAGGAATAACCCTGCAAGGACCTCAGGTCATAAAGTTTTCCCTTTTGGATAGTGACGATCCCCACAGGCTTAGAACATCGATTGTGAGGCTTGCTGCTTTTAGGGTAGGAGTAGAATGTGGATTATCTCTTCTAGTGCCCATGGCTTATCGGAGTTAGGGAAAGTGAATGGGGCTAACCCAGGCCCTAGGTGATTCGTCCCATTTCATGCTGTGCCCTGTGCACCAAGGGAGGGGAGCCCAGGCCATCACTGAGGTTCTCCTAAGGCAGCATATGGCAGCTTCCCACCTGCCATATGTAGGGCAGATGACCAGTATTCTTGGTGTTTCTAAAACTCCTCTCTGTTCACACCCTTGAGTTTGTCTTGAGTTGGAGGAGAGGCTGAGATGGGTGTACAGGAGAGACTTTCTTGTTTCCCCCTTTTCTCCTCCTCTTCATAATACATCAAGACCTGAGAAGTGGTCTATTTGCTGGGCTGCCATAACAAAATAGCACAGAGTGAGTGGCTTAAATAACAGAAATTAATGTTTCCACAGTTTTGGAGGCTGGAATTCTAAGACAAAAGTGCAGGCAAGCTTGATTTCTTCTCAGACTCATCTCCTTGACTTGCAGATGACCACCCTCTCTGTGTGTCCTCCCATGATCTTTCCTCTGGATGTCTGGCATCTCTGTGTGTCCACATTGCCTCTTCTTGTAAGGATACCTGCCAGATTGGATTAGGGCCCATCCTAATGGCCCATCCTAATGGCCTCATTTTACCCTAATCACCTCTTGAAAGGCCCTTTCTCCAAAAATGTTTACATTCTGAGGTACTGGAGGTTAAGGCCTCAACGTATAAATTTGGCAGGACACAATTCAACCCATAATGGGTGGGTTTGGGGTTAGTGACCTTTATCATATCCTTTTACAGGACAGTAAACCTCGTGGTCATGAACTATCTTCTTTACTCTGTGCAAAGAACTCTGTCTTTGCCCTTGAGCTTAGAATTTAAGGACTTGGATTACCTGAGATGGAAAGATATTACCTTAGTGTCTGCCAAGATGATCTCCATTACAGCCTTGTTAACACCAACCAGGGATTGCTGTTGGCACCAGTTCTCAGAAAGGCCAAGCAGAGGTGAGGAACCAAAGACAGACATTTCAAAAGAGATCCTCCATGATGTATTAAAGACCAAGGCTACAGAGAAGAAGAAATTGTAGTTGTTATGTGGTGTGGGCTTTGTGCTCCTTTCACTCTCTATCTTAAACCCACCTGTAGAAGGAAGCTTAAGCCCAAGTTTTTCCCTGTCAAAACAAGAAATTGAGATTCATTCTATTTAAAGTCAGTTGACCGGAAGAAGAAAACAATTATCATGTCCTTAACATCCAGAGACTATTGGACAGGATAGTCTAAAATTGAGCAGTCCAATATAGTAGCCACTAAATGTATGTGGTTATTTGAATGTAAACTTAATAAACTAAAGTTAAATGACAGATTCAGTTTCTCAGCTGTGCTAAGTACATTTCATATTCTCAGCAGCCATAATGTGTAGTGGCTACAATATTGGGCAGCACAGATAAAGATTATTTTTATGATGGTGGAAAGTTTTGTTGGATGGCACTAATAAAGAACTTGTTGATGCATGCTGAGATTAATGTCTAACATTGATTGGAACTCTGATTATCCATGTTTAAATTCAGTCTTGAGGGGCGCCTGGGTGGCTCAGTCGGTTAAGCGTCCGACTTCAGCTCAGGTCACGATCTCGCGGTCCATGAGTTCGAGCCCCACATTGGGCTCTGGGCTGATGGCTCAGAGCCTGGAGCCTGCTTCCGGTTCTGTGTCTTCCTCTCTCTCTGCCCCTCCCCCATTCATGCTCTGTCTCTCTCTCTGTCTCAAAAATAAACAGTTAAAAAAAATAAATTCAGTCTTGAGCTCCATTCACCGATAGTCAGATTTCCCAACAAAGATTGTGCAACAACCTTGTAGAAACCCTTCTCTCCCATGGAGAACTTGAAGAACATCTCTGCCCAGAAAGAAGATGAGGAGTCAAATAATTCATCCTTTAAACTTCAGTGTAAAGTGGTCTTTCAGATATAAAATCCTGTGGCCATGTTACTGTTTCTGAAGAAGAACAAAATGATATTAATTTGGTTAAGGCCTCATGTGTCTCTCCTTGGCATGAGGAAAAGTGTTCACAGCACACATTATTCCTCTTCTCTTCAGTACTTTCATATTCAAGTCTCTTCATAGCTACCGGACAACTGAGGTTGATTCCCACCAGGCCTCTAGCTTTTGAGTCTTGTACTATAAATTGTTTGAGCTCACCTATGTCATAATCAGTTCCATCCAGAGAAGATTCATCCCTGCCAGTTGGGAATCCTCCAGGATGAACAGACCAAGTGGCACTCAATGCCCTAGTGCCTTAGAAGGTCATAAAAGTTTGGGCTTGTGTATCTCTTGTTAAGAGAAAGTATGGGGGCGCCTGGGTGGCTCAGTTGGTTAAGTGGCTGACTTCGGCTCAGGTCATGATCTCTCGGTACGTGAGTTCGAGCCCTGCGTCGGGCTCCGTGCTGACAGCTCAGAGCCTGGAGCCTGTTTCCGATTCTGTATCTCCCTCTCTCTGACCCTCCCCCATTCATGCTTTGTCTCTGCCTCAAAAATAAATAAACGTTAAAAAAAAATTAAAAAAAAAAAAAAGAGAAAGTATGAAGTCCCATCGTAACCCTCAGGCTTTCTTGGTTGGATCAGCCAGGCCATCTTCCTCTCTGCCTTCATTCCTTCTAGAAATACTCTTACTGCAGAGATGATACATATTTAATTGCATCTTACTGTGAATGTCATTAACCATTACCTTTTCCAGATGTATTAGTACTTTAATCATTATCTCTATAAGAAAATGTTACAGCTCAGGCATTGAAGAACTTTTAAGCTGAAGGAAATTATGTGGTTTATTTCTCTTTGTTTTCTTCTAGAAGTTGTATAGTGCTAGCTGTTAGATTTAGCTCCTTGGTTTCTTTTTAACAGTAAAAGGATTTCTTCTAACATTTCATTATTTCGTATGATATCTTTAATGCATCGAAAAATACCTTTCATAATACAAATGAATTTTCTTTATATTCCCTGTTCGCCTGATGAGCCCCTTTGGATCTTCCTCTTCCTTGGCAACTCCATGCTTTTAACAGGAGCTTGTTCGCTCCTGCTTTTCTTTCTGATACCCTGGCTTCTCATTGTAGTTCATCCATTCCTCCTCTTTTTCTGACTTCTGCCTCTGTTCCCAGGTCTGTTGCTGGTCTTTCTCAACAATATAATTTATTTTCAAGGTATTGAGAGAAATGTGGCTGCTTTAGGGTAATAGGTAGTCATGGATAACATGGTTGGTTCATCACTAAAATCATATTTCCTACTACTTGAAAACTGATGTGTGGTAAAGAGTTAGTTTGCAAGCCAGTAAAACCCCTACCTGGTCGGCTTCAAGCAGTGATGACAAATGCAGGGGAAGAATAGCTACCAGACATCTTTCTAACAGTAGACATGGGCCTCACGGAGGGGTATTCAGAACAGAGTCATATCCCAAAAGATACGAGGAGGAAAGAAGTGAGGGAGGAAAATTGGGGATGGATCCAACTTACTTTCCCAGTATTGTTCTCTGTTGGGAAATGGGGCAGAATTTAAAATAAGGAAATATGAGGAAAAGGGACAAATCCTACTGTTGAAAACAATTCTGTGTTCATTACTTCCAAGTATGTAGTCATAGCACAGATCTACCCCTAAAGGATCATATATCCAAGTGTTGATAGAATTTTTCCACTGAGTTGTATCATTGGCATCTCATAGTATGTTTATCTTTTTAGCATGTATACAGATGATCCCTGACTTAGGATGGTTTGACTTAGAATTTGTTTTTACTTCATGATGGTGCAAAAGAGATGCTTTTAGTCAGAAACTATATTTCAGGTTTGGAATTTGGATTTTTTCCTGGGCTAACAATATGTTGTCCAATCCTTATGATGCTGGGTGGTGACAGCGAGCCACAGCTTCTGGTCAGCCACCTGTCATGAAGGTGAACCACCAATACATGATAATCACTCTGTCCCCATACAACTATGCTGTTCTGTTTTTTTAAATTTCAGTACAGTATTCAATAGATGACCTGAGATATTCAATACTTGATTATAAAGTAGGTTTTGTAGTAGATGAACTTGCTCAACTATAGACTAAGGTAAGTGTTCTGAGCATGTTGAAGGTATCCCAGGCTAAGCTATCAGTGTTTGGTTGGGTTAGGTGTACTAAATGCATCTTCAGCTTAAGATATTTTCTTTTTTCTTTTTTTTTTTTTTAAATTTTTTTAACGTTTATTTATTTTTGGGACAGAGAGAGACAGAGCATGAATGGGGGAGGGGCAGAGAGAGAGGGAGACACAGAATCGGAAACAGGCTCTAGGCTCTGAGCCATCAGCCCAGAGCCCGACGCAGGGCTCGAACTCACAGACCGCGAGATCGTGACCTGAGCTGAAGTCGGATGCTTAACTGACTGAGCCACCCAGGCGCCCCAAGATATTTTCAACTTCCAATGGGTGTATTGGGGTGTAACCTCATTGTAAGTTCAAGAAGATCTATTACCTTAGTTGATAGCCTAACCCATCACAGTAAAGGTTCTCTCCACCTACCTAATGGCTCCAGTCAGAAATCCAGGAATCTTCTTTTAGCTTTCTGTTTCCATTCCATTGGTTCTATATCCGAAATGCATTGTAGCCCCATCCAGTCATCTCCATCCCTACTGCCACCAGTCTCTTCAAAGCCCTTATCATTTATCTTCTGAACTATTGCACTGTCTTCCTAACCTTTTCCCTCCTTCAACCCTTACTTTCCTCCAATCCGGGATCCACACGGTAGCCACAGAGAACGTTAAATAATGTCAGTCAGATTTGAATGAGCCTCTGCTTCAAAAGCTTCCATGGCTTCTCCTTTTCCTAGGGACAGGATTCGTATTCCCCACACTGCCCTGTTACCCCCACGTCAGGATCTTTCTTGTTTACTTTTTAACCCTGTGTGCCGTAATTATTTCCTTACATTAAGTGTCTTTGGTTTATGTTCCCTATTCTTCTACTGTCATGTAAGCTCTGTGAGGGCAGAAGCTCTCTTGTACCTGGTTCATCATGGTGTTCCCAGAGCTGGAAACCTGTGTGCATGAATGCCAGGCTGTGGGAAATACTTTGGATACCTTATTTCATTTGGTGCTCACAGCACCCTGATAAGTTTGCTAATATGTCCAATTTTGAGACGAGAAAAAAAATCTGAGACTTAGCATCACTAAATAACTTGGCCAAGGTGACACAGCTCTTAAGTGATAAATGGGGTATTTGAGCCCACATTTGTCTGACACCAAAGCCTGAGAGCCCCACCACTCTTTCTTCTGTCTCTTCTGTTATCTGCATCTGTAAACTGGGAACAAAGCTCCTTATCTGCCTCCTCCTTTTTTCCCTTGGAAAGAATTTACCCAACAAAAGGTTAGGCTAAAAATAGAAGAATTTTCCTTTCTACAGAGACTATTTTAGTGGGTCAAATAATTACATTTTAGGGGGACATCTTTACCTGTGAGAGTTGAACACTTGCCATTTAAAAGAAATAGCCAGAATCACAGTTTTTTTTTTTTAAATTTTTCTTTCAACATTTATTTATTTTTGGGACAGAGAGAGACAGAGCATGAACGGGGGAGGGGCAGAGAGAGAGGGAGACACAGAATCGGAAACAGGCTCCAGGCTCTGAGCCATCAGCCCAGAGCCCGACGCGGGGCTCCAACTCACGGACCGCGAGATCGTGACCTGGCTGAAGTCGGACGCTTAACCGACTGCGCCACCCAGGCACCCCCAGAATCATAGTTTACTACAATGGGATTTTACCACAATATGCAGAAATGAGTTCACCATCAGGAATTTAGAGCTAATCCATTTCTTGATTCGTAATTAAACAACCGAGAAACAGCTTGGCGGCACTGACTGGGTGTCCATCAATACAACTTTGCTACAAGAATTGCAAAGACAATCTCTGTTCTCACAAAGTTTAAAATCGAACGGGAAAGACAACTGTGTAAGTAAGTAAATGAACTACAAGTCAGAACAAAGTAAGAAGTAAAGCAGAGAAAGAGGTTGTGTCTTTTTGACACACAATTTGTATTTTCGGTACTAAGTCCACTCATGCATAAAATACTGATAAGCTTGACAATTTTTGTACATTTTGTTTTACTAAGTCAAATACAGAACACCTTGAATTTTTATCTGCTCTGTGTCTCTTTGTATATGAGACAGATAAAGTGTGGCATGGTATGGGAGACAGAGGTGGGGAATGGGACTGACCTGCATTGTTGTGGCTACAAAGTCTTGGACAGGTTGGTTAACTCTCTAACCCTTCCTCATTAGTAAAAGAGGGTAATAATAGCATCTAATTCTCAAGGTTTGGGGGAAGATGAAATGAGACACCGTTAAAATTCACAGGGTTTCTGGCACTTGTAAGTTCTCAAGGGCGTTAGTAACATGGTGGTAATGGAGACGACAGGTGCTATTGGGTTCTTTAAAGAAGACAAAAACATGCATGGTGTGTTTAGGAGAAAAAGGCACCTGACAAAAAAAATCACATCCCATTTCAGCTCTAGTTCGTGCTCTGCTGCTTCCTGCTCAAGTGACCTCAGCAACATTAACTCTTCATCTGTTCCAAACAGAGATATTTCTGTGATAAATACCATTCCCCTTCAATTACAAGGCAGTTGTGGGCAGGCAGTGAAGGTCGAAAATGTTGCACTCACAGGGACGCACAGAGATTTATTTGATAAGCTGCTTTTCCACAGATAATCCAAAAGCTGATGAAATATGGATATTTAAATCTGTTTACAAAAAATTACAGATTCTGAGGAGTAAAAAAGGACTATTTCTCATGTACATGATTGCTTTTTTCTCCTAAAAGTTCACATGGCCTTCATAAATGTCATGACTGAAATATGTCAGAGGGTAGCTCTCCACCTCTGCAGTGATCTGAATGTCTCCAAGGGTTTCAACAACCATGTACCGACGTTTGCCAAAATGAAATCTCCAGCCAAAGTCTCCTTGGATCCCCTTCTTTTGTACGAACAACTCCTCTCTCATAAAAACTTCCAACGCCCTGTGTCCAAAGCAGGCCCTCGTTGTGCTCCACAAGTCAGTTCTACCAAGTTAGACAGTGGTTTTTAATCAGGGGTGATTTTGCCTGCCAGGGGATGTTTGACAATGTCTGGACATAGTTTTGGTTGTGACAACGGGGGTGAGGTACTACGCTACTGGCATCTGGTGGGCAGCCTCGGATGCTGCTGGCCATCCTCTAATACACAGGATGTCACCCCCACACTTACCCTTATGATGGAATTATTTAGCCCCATTGTCCTTGGGTCTGGCTAAGAAATGCTGGTACTTACGTGATTTCCATATTTTGGCCCAAATCAGAAACCTGGGAGGCATCCTTGATTCCTCCTCCAACCGCACAGTATATGGACTATACATAGGCCAACTTAGCAAGAGAATATTTTCAGTCTACCTGTCTTTACCTTGCCATTACCATTTCAAGTCACTTTTGCCTCCAGCTTCCACAGTTTCCTTTACCAGGGTTTTGTACCATGTTCCTGCTAACCCACTTTGTTTTTGCTTTTCTGAATTATTTGCCTTAAATGAGAGATTGTCATTGTATCTATCCTAATTGTATTATTTCAAGAGTAAACTAAAGCTGCTAAGGACAGACTGTAGAAGGCCCTTCAGATATTAGAAACTACTAGTCCATCTCTCTAGGACCAGCTCTTACCAAAGCTCTATTCGTACTCAGAGTTCCAGGTGTGTTGACAGGCCTGCCATACTGGAGATCGGTCTCTCTGTCCTCAGCCTTTTGTTTGTCAAGCCTTTGTGGCTTTGGCACCCTGGGCCCTCTTGCTGCTAGTGCTCTTCCAGCAACTCCTGTTTTCCTTTTAATGTTTGTTTATTTTTGAGAGAGAGAGAGAGGGCGAGTATGCACAGTGTCCTGAGCTGAAATCAAGAGTCTGATGTGTAACAGATTGAGGCACCCAGGTGCCCCTCCCATGCATCCTTTTATGGCCTTGCTCAGACATTGCCTGCTTGGAAAGCTCTCTCTGACCCTGGTGTTTGGATTACATACCCTTTCTTTGTAAATTCCTCTGCAGTATTAAGTATCAAAGTGTATTGGTGTCCTAGATCGTGAGCTTCTTGAAGGCAGGGCTGTATTTTATATTTTTGTGTCCT